>NW_015115760.1:24539-38456 GCF_001443285.1 Poecilia latipinna
GTGAGGACTTTCTGACGACAGTTTTTTTTTTAGAGAGAGGCCCAATTTCAAGACGTTATTACAAGTCAAATAACTTGTCATTTGATTTATACATGATTTTTATAATTGAAGATAAGGCCATAATCAAAGAATAATGGCACCATGTGCCTGGAAAATACATAATATTGCCCCTTTAAAATGCATGTTTTGGTAATTACATCTCTTCAAACATGTAATTACCTTTTGGTGAAGTTTTTGTTTTTCCTTTAGCTTATAGAAAAAACAAATCAAGTTTTACATTTCTACCAATCCATTGTGTTTATGAACAAAAATCAAATGCATGTTTCTAATTACTGTCTGATTAGAAAATCCAATTACCAAATCATGCATGATGTGTACAGTCAACCAAAATTCACATTACGGATCTGCTTTTACAGTAAGTTAAAGGTGCTGTGTCTTTGCTTCTAATTGTCCTTAAAATGTGAAGAACTCTCTACAAACTTGCATGTTGGAACAATTTCCCTGCTGCTTTCTCAAACACTTTAAAAAAAGTGACAGACTTGCTCAATGACATTTCTTGGTCATGCCATTTAAAATCAGCAGGTTTTTATCAAAACAAACGGAAACGATTGTAAACGTCCAAATGGATCTACTGGGTTTCTGTTGTTCCTCCACACTGAGCACTAACACTTTTTATCTGCTGCTAATTTAAGCCAATTGAATAACTGCTGTTGTGTCAAATTTTAAATAAATGCAAACTTTAAAGAAATAGCAACTTTTTTCTTGTTTTGTTTTTTTATGGGTCTAGAAATCACTGCAAAAACAAAATCTTACCAAGTATTTTTGGTCGAGTTTCTGGTGCAAATATCTTGGTACACTTGAAATGAGACTTAACAGCTGACAAACAGGAGCTTGTTTTAAAAAATGAAAATAAAAGTACTTGTAGATTATTTCACTGTTTGTAAATGAAATAAGCTGCCAATGGAACTTGAACTTTATCAATAAGAAATTAGACTGAAACTAAGATCTAATCTCTTGCTAAATTAGGTTCTCTTATTTCAAGAATACTAAGATATCTGTGCTATAAATGACTAACATTTAGTTCAAGTCGCTGCCATGTTGGGTAAAAACAGTTTCACTTTCTTTAAGTTATATTCCAACCAAATATGTAATGAAAGATTGATTCAAATGGGAATGTATTTAAAAACACCGACACTAAAGCTGCATCATGCAGCCAGTTACCTACAAAATATTTTTAAAATTATAATCTTTATCATCACAATTTGGCCACAAAATACCAGTTTTTAGTCCACATCGCCCACCTTTAAATGCAACTATTAAATCACTTGCTCCTGTCACTTACAATCATTTTCCCTGCAAACTAACTTCTGATATAGTTAAGACAAAAAACCCCCAAACATCTGCATTTCAAATCTGACTTTTTATTGTCAAACACGAAGAAAGCCAGAGTATCTGTACAAAACGAACTCTGCTCCAGATGACGCAGCTCCCTCCAGACATCTGGAGGTCGGGACAAACGGCCTCCATGTTTACAGGCCGAGCTTCGTCCTCCTCCAGTGTCTCCTCTTGGAGTTGTACCTGAAAACAAGACGGAGGAAAAGTTCAGTTGAATATTTATACGTTCTTAGTGCTGCTTCAACTCCCCATAACATCATTACTATGTTATGAGAACATTATTAAAACATAAATAATTTGTCCTGCAGCTGCAGTTTCCTCATCACCAGAGTGGTGAGGAAGAGGAGGAGGAGCGCAGCAGGAGGAAGATGCTCTCAGCAGGGTTAATGACAGCACTCTACTGATGATGAGCGCTGCATTTGCAGACCTGCTTTAAGTTATAGACTCCATGTTTTCCTTCTATCCATTAGTCTGTCAGTTATCACTGAAACTTTAATATAAATAAATCAGGAAAACAGAAATGGAGACCAAAATTAAGACTAATGGTCAGCAAATGAGCAACATTGACTTTAAAAAAAACAAAAAAACCACTATTATAATTTGAGGTAAACACAAATCAAATAAGGACAACATGCATTCAGTGTTGCCAGTTTGGGAGAGTTTCTACACAATTGGGCTGATTTTGAACATTAAGCTGAAGGGGGGGAAAGCTTTTGGGAGTATTGTTAAATTTTATGCTGCTTTTAATAGGTTTTAAAGTGTTCAGAATATATTTTTTAAACATCGTATGTGGCAGAAAAGCACAAAACGTTTAATAAAATACTGCATTATTGAACTTTTCTTATTAACCAGAATCTGTTGAATGTGACATCATCAATGATCATAATGGTCATTGGTTAAGCAAGAGTAACTATGTGGTGTTTTTGTAAAAGAAATTACTATTTAAAAGGTCACAGAGTCATGAAAACACAAGTCTCATTGTGTTCAGAGTCGAGTCCCAATTGGATCTGATACTCACAACATGAATGATGTCAGAGGTTGAGATTTGGGCTGTTTTTTCTTTTAGAGTTCAGTCGGGTTTTACATTGGTTTTTTGGGATGGAAGCTGTCAGATCTGGAAACCCCGCACACATTAATCACCAGGAGGTGAGCCGAGTGATAACTGGACTCCAGAAAGTTTTATTGGGCGTTTCACTTTTGAGAGCTGCTAACTGACCAGATGCCGCTGGAGCGAGTTGTTTGACTGAAAACAATAGGTCAGTTCTTCACATAGACTGCTGAACTTAGGTGTGTAAGCAAAGTTAATTTGATCAACTCTTTATGCAGTTTGAGTAACTTTTAGAAAAAATAAAAATGTCATTGCCATTCAATGTTTGTACAAATCTGCAACCAAAACCTAACTTTGCATGAATATGAAAAAAAGATTTAAAAAACTAAGTTATGCATCCCAAACTCTTCGCAAATGAATTGTATTTGTACTTTCGCTTTGCCTCTGGTAAATAGAAATGTTATTAATATCCTGCCAAATGTGTTTGAGATATTGTACACAAACAAGTCAGTATTTTAAGTTATGATACTATATCAACATAATCAACATGTAAATTTGAATGAAGTCAAAGTAACTACCAAACGAACTTTAATATAAATTCATTTTCACAGTCAAAATTATCTTGGCGCTGCAGTTTAAGCTGACATCTTCCTTATCTCTGCTCTTACAGGAACAGAAAATCAGCCAAGAAAAATAACTGCAGCTCCTGGATTGGCTCCTGCCTTTTAAATGCTAGCCAATAACATGTCACACAGCAACGCATGTAGATAAATTCAGCTTAAATTTCTTTTTTAATATTTCTCATAAGTTCTATCAAAAGTACTAGAAATACGCAAATTTGTCAAATAATTTAGTCATGTTCCACAGAAACTGTAACCAGAAATATGCAGGAGTCCACTGCATTTGGATTGTTTACTTTTGTAAAATATCTCTAGATTATGTGTTTTGTGAGCCATATTCTAATAACATAAACTGAATAAATTTATGTAAAGAATATGCTACTTAATCCAACACTGATACAGTTATACATTGAAAAGTTCTCATTTCATGGGTTCCTGTGATGACGTTAAACATTTATGTCCACATTGCTGTAGTGAGCAACTTTTACACAGGCACAAGAATATTTAGCATCTATTAAAGCGGTTTGTGTAGATTATTTTCAGGTTGGTACACCATTAAAAATTCAATTTAGGCTGCTTTAAGCAGAGTATTTCTCCTTCAAATACTAGATCTAGTCGCATTAAACAATGCTGTAGATTAAACAATCCCTTTAGCTCTTTAGAGTAAAGTTTCATGTTTATAAAGCTGCAGCAACAGAAACATGAGAACTCACCTGATCTTGTTGCCAGTTTTCATTCTGATCCACTGAGGAATCGGCCGGTTCTGTTTCTGCTTCTTGGCCAGAAAGCGCTTGATCCTGAAAGTCTTGTGGGACGACTGGAAAATGTAACAGAACCCAGTCAGTAACATGTTTGTATCTAAAGTTTGTACTTCACGTCCTTATGATGAATTCGCTTCACAAAATCCAAAGTTCGGATCTAGCATACCTAGCAACGTATCTCGGTTAATTTAACCATGTTATCTGCGTATTTTTCATCAAAATACGGCCGCTTTCTTTACCAATACAATATATATTATCCATTTCATGTAACAGTTATGGATTAAAAGCTTTGTAAAGATGGATGTTTAATGATTTTATATTTACCATTTTCTCCACAATCCTTTCCCCACTATGGCGGTGGTCGAAGAGAAAGAAGGACGTGACGTAAGCAATTTTAAGCTGTGGGCCTCCCCGAAGCAGCGACACCAAGCGGCCACTGGAGGAAATGCAGGCAGTTTTTATGGCAATTCATAACTTTCGCTACAAATGACAAAAATCTATTTTAAAATGAAAAGGCAATTCATAAATGTTGACTATTGCATTTTTTACACTAATAGTCTTAGAAATATATTTCAGTGATGTTTTTTTTTCTTTTTTATGTAAAAGTTTCTTGATTTTCTTTACTTTAAAGCCTAAAAACAAGAACATAATTTTCTTTCATTAAGAGAAATGGAAAACAAAAATTGTATGTTAGGCTATTTTGTTTTGGGTAGACCCTGGACAAGTCACCTATCCTCCATGTGTACCATTTTATTTTCAAAACAAATTATAACATGACAGATTAGTCCATTAAACATGTTTTTACTTTTTTTTGCATCTCCACATAAGATAGGTTTCTTGATCAAATTTATTTCTTGAATGTTTATCAAAAATATTTTGATTCAGTTTTAGTAGTAGTTTATTTAAAGAGTACAGATATTCTTAATCACTTGATATTAAAAATGTATATGTTGTTGAGTAATCAAGACATTAAACAGTTTTGTCCTTAAATTATTTCCTAATATATTTTTCTTAATATTCATGCTTAGAAAATCATAAGTTGAGATAGAAAACGGTGCAAAGTAAAAACAGAGACAGACTTCAGCAAGTATTTTTATTTCTAGGCAGAGATTGTGTAATTTTTGTTAGTATTGCCAGCAAATATTTGCTCCGATGTTTAACTCAGTTCACAAAAATTAATGTTTAAGTTGATTCTGAGTTAGAAAAGTGGGGGAAGGCCACATGTTGATCCCTCCGACTAAGAAGTCTTCATGCAAGCATAGATGTCACATGGCAGTATGGAGCCTTTATGGAGGATAAAGGAGGCTTTCTCCTCCTTTATCAGTTGAATAAAAATCCCAGAGCAAAAAGTAGTAGGTTATATTATTTAGCACAAACCACAAACCACAGTACGTCCAAAAAGTTCACACACCCGTGTTATAACGCAGGCCAGAATAAACCTTTTCCGAACTTTTTCCATCCTTAATGCAACATATATCTTGTACAATTCAAAAGAAAAACCTGAGGATGAACTAAAACTATGTTGAAAAGAATCTTCATCTGACAACAATTACAGTAAATCTGACTAATATGCAAAATCTTCAGCCTCCAAAAACCTCCAGGAAAAATGCCACAATTTAAAAGTGTCTATTTGGCACAAAACAACTCAGTACATCACCAAAAACACCATGCCTACGGTGAAACATGGTAGTGGCAGCATCAGGATGTGGGATTACAGTTTTGCTAAAGCAGATTAAATTATAAACAGACCCAAACTGCAATAAATTCTGGCACAAAACCTTCAGATATCAGCTCAGCAGCTGGAAAGGGATTTTATTTACCAACATTACAGTCAAGGCATCCGTACAGATGAACAAAAAACACTTCAGGGTGTGAAAATGTAAGCTTTGGAACGGCCTAATTAAAGGCCAAAATTAAATCTGACATCTTTATGGTCATCTGAAGAGCATTGTGGAGATCTGGAGGCAGAGTACGCAAATAAGCCAAGTCAAGATGTGGAAGGAGGATAAACTCTACAAAAAAACATAAAAGGAAGGCTGAAAATAAATCAGATGTTTCAACAAAGTACCGAGTTTAAAGCTGCAGTGTGTAACTTTTATAAAAAATATTTTTTATATATATATATTTGTTAAAACTGTCTTCATGTTGTGACAGTTTGTTATGAGACTGATAATCTGTGAAAAGATCAATTTCCTTCACCTCCTCTCTGAACTACTACAGTCATCTTAAAAAATGCAACAGTTTTGACAAAAATCAACCAATCAGAGCCAGGAGGAGGGTCCCGGCGCTGTCAGTCAACCTCAGGTACACGCTGCTAAATGTGATCATGCCGGAGAAATGACTCAAAAGTTACAGGGACACCATTTATCCGCCGTTACTGGTGGCCATGCTAATTAGCCTTAGCGTTCATGACTGATTGACAGCACTAAGACCCGCCCCCTGGCTCTGATTGGTTGTTTCTAGTTAGCACTGGGAGAAGGCAAAGGAGCTCAAATTTCATAGATTATCTGTAGCACACCAAATTACCACGACATGGTGACAGTTTCAACAAATACATAAAAAAATATTATTTATAAAAGTTATTGTTGCAGCTTTAATAGTTGTTGGAGCTTTTTAATCTTGCATAGACTAGATTAGTATGACTGCTGTTGCACTATACAGGAAATATGTCACGTTAAAAATATAATAATATTCGTCATAACAACCTGTAATTTCTCTCTGGGTGTGTGGACATCTGGGAACCACTGTAGTTTCTGCACATCAGTGGATTTTCTGTCTCTGCGTAGAGTGGGGTACAAGGTGTGAAAGTTAAGATCTAAAGCCTAGCGCTGACAGAAGAGATTAATTTTGCACATTCTGATCTAAATGAACGAGCTAACAGATGTTTTCGGTGAAACGTTTTCCCTCAGGAACAACATTAACGACGTAAGGCCACTGTGAGATCTCATGGTCCCAGGGAAGCTTCGGCATTACCCTCTGCGCCCTGCAGCTGCACCCTTACAAACCGTTGCCTCTCAGAAGGAAAAAAAAACAAACAAACAGGGTCTCAATGAGGCTCTGAGAGGCTCAAATCCCCGCCTCCACTGGGACTGGAGCCGCTGCAGCCTCCCCCGCCGTGTTAGCGGTGCGGCGCCACGCTGAGCCTCGCAGGCCTTTTCACCAAACTTTAAAAGCCCCAGAACCAGAAACCCGCTCAGTCCTCCCCTCTGTCGGCCGCCTTCTTGTTGTCGGCGTCGGGCTTCCTGTCGGCGGAGCCGGAGTCGGCGCCGCCTCCGGTGGTGCGGTTGCGGCTCCGGGCCCCCGGCTGGTACAGCTGAATGGCGGGCCGGTCCTGACACAGAGAAACAGAAATGCTTCATCACAAACTGCTGCCGGGTTGTTAAAGTCTGAGCAGCTTTTCACAACATTTGTCGGGTTTCGGAGGGAAATAGTTTCAAAATGTTGGTCATTGTGTTGTAATAATCAATTAATGAATTAAATCGCATGATAAATTAAAATTAATGCAATAATTTCCATTCTGATGAAAAATATTTGTTTACAAAGACTTCCTAATCCATTTTATTTGTCGTTTTGTTTATTTATTTTGGATATTTAAAATGTCTTCCAGTTCCACTGTTAAATGTTCATTAGTATTTAAAGTATATTGATCTCTGATCATTTGTTCTTGCATTATATTACCTGAAAATTGTCTCAAAGCAACAATATTATCGTTTATCATAACAACTTCTGGGACAATTTATCACCTAGTAAAGTTAGTTATCATAACAGATCCTATTTTACGTTGCATTTTGGCTGGAAACCTTCAGATCTGGCAACCCTGAAGAAGAAACAAGGCGCTCTGAAACCCGGCCGCTCCTACCTTATTACGGACTCTGTCTCTTTTACTGCTCTCCTCCTTCTTGTTCTCTCTGGCCGGTTTCTCCGTCTTCTCGGCATCTGCAGAGTTCTCGCTCCTCCTCTTCTCCATCGCCTTCTCCTTTCTGATCTCCTCCTCTCGTTTTCTGGACGTGTTCTCTCCGTCCTGCTGCTCCCGCCGTCTCCGCCGCTCCTCGTCCTGCCGTCGGATGCGCTCCTTCTCCCTCAGCCGTCGCTCCCTTTCCTTCTCACGGTCCAAGTCGCGCTCCCTGAACTCCTTCCGCCCGTCTTCGTTCCCTCTGCCAAGTAAAAAAAAAAAAAAGAAACAACCACTTCCTGTTTTAGTTGCTGCAGTTTGAATTAGCGACGTTCGATAACACAGATTTCCCTTCCAATCCAATACCGAGTAAAATTGAAGCTGCGATTAGAAATACCGATCCGATGCTTTGTGCAAAAACAAGGGTTGCAATTCAAAGCTTGGCTTCATAAAAAGAACTCAATGTACTCCAACGCTTTGATTTTAAGATCATAAGTACATTGAGGTAACAGCTTCATTTACTAAAGCTGGGTTATTTTAACAACAGCAGAAAATCATACAAAATGTTTGAAAACGGTGTTACAAACTAAAAATAAAAATAAAATTAGTAAAGTAACAATCCTAGTGAAATATTTTTTAGGAACTACTACAAAATCTCCACTTCTTTTACGATCTGCCACTGGGCATTAAGAAAAAGTAGTTCCTTTCAGCCCCGTTTCATTTAGGCAACATCTCAGTAATTTAGTTACTTTCTGACATATCTTGTTCAGATACAGCATCTCAAATGACTGAAGTATTGAAAGTATTGATACTTGGATTTGGGAATCGATCTTAAAGCTTACAGGCATCAGAATCTTCAATATTTCAGTATCGATCCGCACATCACCAGTTTGAACTCAGCGAATTCAGAGAAACGAGTGAAGACACTGACTTTCTTTCTCGCTCCTCCTTGCTTTCAAAGTTCGGCCTCCTCCTGTGGTCGGCGCCGCCTGACGCTCTGTCCTCTCTGTGCGGCTTCTCTGGTTTCTTGAACTTCTCTTTGGGTTTCTCAGAATCGCCGTCATCGCTTTTGTCTGGCTTCTTCAGGAGCTGAAAGTAAAGAAAGTATAAAACGCCCTGGAAATGACGCAGATTTAGAAACGGCTCTGACGCTCTGCAACACAAACCTTAATTTTTGGTTCTTCTTTAGTCTGGTCCTTGTCTTTGTTCTCCAAAGGTTTCTCCAGTCTCTTCATCTTCTCCACCTCTTTTCTCTTCCTCCGCTCCTCCTCCCTCCATTTGCGGCGCTCTTCGTCACGCAGACGCTTCCGCTCAAGCTCTCTCCTCCTTCTCTCCTCCTTCTTCTCCTCCCTCAGTCTCTGAACAGCAAGACATTAAGACAGGTGTTAACAAACCTAAACAAAATAACTTCTTCTAGCACACATGGACCATTTTTTATTTATTTCTTATCGACCATAACGGCTCATCGGTTGATTTTTTTGAGTTGATCCAATGAAATCTCTGTAAAAGATAAATTTCTCTGACAAAAACTTTCACTTTTATTTATTCAGTCAGTCATCTAATCATGTGTTATCCATACCAGGGCGATGAGAGCTTTGGGTTTTCATTAGAGTTTAGTTTTATTTCGTTGTGACTTTTTGTCTAATTGATTAGTTTTTGGAGTGTGTTTGCTAGTTTTTATTAGTTGATGTCAGTTAAATATCGTTTAGTTTCAGTTTAGTATCTATTAGTTGCAGTTGGTTCATCTTTAGTGCAGAATTCATAAAGGTCAAAGTATTGTATTCTGGTTATGTTGCATCGATTGGGTAATGAATGCGCAACAGAAAATTACTTTTTTTCAATTATCGTTGCTGTTTTGCAGAGTATCGATTCATAAACACAAAAATGAAGAATGTTTTATCCTTAATCTCTGGATGTTTTAATTAGATGTAAAAACATATAATATAGTTTCAGTTAGTTTCAGTTTTCCCCATTAAGTACCTTTATTTATTTATTCATTTATTTATTTAAGGTAGCAGAAATGTTTTCTGAATGTTAGTTTTGGTTATACTTCGAAACAGAGCAACAATTTAAACAACTTGACAGAAAAGATCCAGGCAGAAGACCAAGGTTTTTCCCACATGTCAAATTAAATTAAATTATTATTAAATTAAATTATTACACCTTCATAAATCATTACAATATATATAAAACCTGAAACATATCTCTTATTTTTTTAAAAGCCCTAAACAGACACATAAAAGAAAAACAAAAATCCAAAAGCAAAACAGATACAACACAATTTGAAGTTATTTACTGGCAACCATTAAATATTTTCTTTCTTATAATTTTTTTAAACTCCACTTTTCATAATTTAACTCCAACAGCAGTCAAAGATTTTCTTTCTCTTTTTTAGCCTGTTTTGTAAATTTACAAACATGTCACGAATCATATTTGGATTCACAAAATGTATAAAAAATCTTCACACCCAGTAAACTTAAATTTGCTCCAAACATCAATTACATTATTTTGTAAAACATTATGAATTATGAAGTTCCATGACAGCAGATCTAATAAACAGTGGATTTGTTCAGATGGATTAAAGTCTATTAGAATTAAATTTGTTTAAAATAATTACTCTCTTCCTTGTCGGCTGCTGCTTTTTAATTTAACTTTTTGAAGCAACAACATGTTATATAAATAATCAGGACAGTCTGGATTTACGCTTCATATTCATTAAATATTAGCTTTTTTCTGCTTAATAAATACATTAATCATTTGTAAACTACATTTAGCTCATTTTTGTTTGTTATTAAAATGTACTTGATGATCTGAAACATATTTTCAGAGCATTGTGTTAAGTTTACCTGTTTATTCTTCAGGAAGTCCAGAAGAGGAGTTGTTCTTTTGGCTAGACAGAGAAAAATCCTCTTAAATGATTGTATTTTTTAATGTGCTGCTGCCATATTTACAGTGAAGCAGCGAATGTAAACAAACCTTCAAGTTCCTTCGATCTTGCCTCGATCTCCTCCAGCAGAGTCTCGGGTGTGGACGTCAGCTTCTCTTCATCTCCATTGTAATATTCAAGAAACCTTTTATAATCAGGATCTAAAAGGATATTTAAATAATAAAAATAAGCAAAACCACAGTAAAAAAAAAAAAAAAACAGGAGGTAAGAAAAGAAAATAACTCTTGAAAGCTAAGTGTAAAAAATGAGTGGCATCATCAGGTTTCTATAATGACCATTATTTGCTATTTCTGTGCAAACTCTTTGGGAGTTCTGCCAGGAAAATCTGCTTTCTGTCCGACCATCACAAACGTAAAATTTACTGAGATTTTAACTGTGTTTTTAAAGGTAGCCTCCGTGTTGGTCTGGTGAGAAACGAAGGATGTTTATGTGAAAGACCGTTACATGCCTGGTGTAAAGTAAGGTGGAGGATTTGTCATGCTGTGGGACTCTTAAAATCTGACTCTTCAAAATAACAACTGATTTGACAGAAAACAAATTTTTGCTGATTCTTTTGAGAAGTAAAAACAGAAGTAAAAAAATTTTTAGACTATTTTCACACACAAATTGGGATAATCTCAGATGATGAATTTACAGAATGTTTATTTTTCTACAATTTTCCATGATTAAAGGGATAAATTTACAATATTGAAACCAGGATATTCAAAGTCAGACATTTCTAAGAAAAGAACTCTTGAATTTATTAGAAAAGTCTCAGAAATTACAAAAGAAAATGTCAAATATCTCATAAAATTGAGGTGGCAAAGGTAGAGGGTGACTATTTTCCAAAACATAAGCATTACATCCAAGCTCTTATCCAGTATCAGAAAGACCGTAATTTCTTTCAAGCAAATCTACAACTTTTCAAAACCAGAGATGTAGAAATCACACGTCTACAAGTTTTTCCTTGTAGATATGTGAAATTAATCTAAAAAAATTTAGAGTTTTTTGGCATAATTTTACTCTGAACCACTTTTTTCCCTTTTCATTTATCCACATTGGCCCTAATACTCCATCACAGATTTAATCTTACATTTTTATAAATATATTTAAAATTGTGTTCCAACAAAAACACTAAATATAACATTACATAGTCTGGAAAGTGTAATTGGTTTTTAACTTTCTATCTTAATTACAAAAAGCTTTTAAGACTGTAGTTATGATATATAGATGATTATGGCTAAAGGGTTGTATCTGCTGAACATTAATCTAATTAAAAAAAACAGAAATTGTCAAAATTATTCAAACTTTACTGCAACTGGAATCATTGAAATATTATTTGCTTTTTGTTTGTTTTTTCTGTAACATTTTAATTTGTATATGTGAACCCCAGGGTTACTTTATAGAGGAAAGAATCTGATCATAATAAATTGTGGTGCTCCTAAGCCTGGGTAAATTAAATTTGCATAATCATTAACAGATCAGATTAGAAAAGTGTAAAAATTTCACCTTCCGCAATTGTTCCACATTTTGAGTCCTTCTTCTTATTTCTTTTCTTGGCGGTTTTCTGGAAAGGTGCAAACTCCACAATGGCAGGATACTCCTGTCCTATTAAAAAACACAGACAAAAATGAGGCATAGCCTCCACTCTTTCATAAACTTTCTCAACTAATTTTTCCCAGCGTTACCTCTGTTATCTATGAACACATATCCATCAAATCGATCCCTGAAGAGAACGATGTCCTCCTGGTTTTTGAAACTGATGTAAGCCCTTGCGAAGAGATGTGGGAAAAGGCTGAAGAAAAAAAAAAGATGTTTAGTAAAATAAACAAGTTATTATACATTTTTATGACCAGAGGAGGCTTTTCCAGGAGGAAGTACCTGGTGTCGTTGGAGAAAAACTCCATGTAGTCCACTTCTGGAAGAGGTTGCAGCTGCTCCTCCAGCTCCTCTTTAGTCAAACTCGGAGGTAATCTTCTGATCACAATCTAGAACATTTTAGTTTGAATGCAACTGATCATGAACTTCATAATTAAACATAAACTGCTGTAGAGTAGAACTTATTATCCTATTTAAAATGTTCACATTTTATCCAGATATAAAAACACATGATAAACATCACAGTGCTATTTTTTTAAACTATTGAAGCGCTAAACCGACTGCTTGTAGCAACAATAGCTCTGTTAGCAACTTCTACCTTTGTCATGGCCTCCTTCTTCTCCTTACACTTCTCCGTCTTCTCTCCATCTTCACATTTTATTTCCACTCTTTTCTCTTTCGGTCGAGTGTTTTCTTTGTCTTCCTTCATAGTTGAAAGGTTACAGTGTTTATTTTCATCTCAGCCAACAGACTTGTTTACTTTTTTCCAAGTTAGCCAGCCTGTAGCAACCGACCTGACCAACTTCCTCTCTAACGGCTAAGCTTGCGATTAAACGTCACCGCCACCAGGGGGAGCTAAAGAGAAAACACTTTATTTCACAAATCTTCTTTCTCCCATTTGTTTCCTATAATTTTAACTCCAATTTTTCTTTTAGTTGAATTTTGTAGAAAAATACACAAATTTGAGCAGTTTCCGCTTTAATGTACTTTCTAAATAAAAGCCCAACAAGAGTAAATGAGTGTGTGAAGCGTTTTTATTTGATGTAGACATGTGCCTTATATACCAAAACAAAAATATATCAACTTATAAATTAACCCAAATTATTTTAAATTTATTTTCATGTTTTGTCTGTGTGGGACAAAACATGTCCCACACCGATCCTCCTGACTACCAGTAGTTCAAATTTGTCCTCTGCAGAGGATATTTCTAAACTTGAATATCTCCCACCCACTGTATACTACTGAATGAATTCCTTTAGGTATCTAGAGAGGACATTTAGGGCTTTTCAATGATACCAAATGTGAAGAGGTGGGACTTTTGTACCTTCCTTTTCTTCATTCAGAAAAATTGCATACATCAGTACAAGCAAATTTTATGGGAAGAGAAAAACTAAGTGCATAAAACTTTTTATTGTGCAAATTTTAGTTTAAAATTTTGTTGACATATTCTAAATAAATCTCTTAGCAGCATATTAAAACATTCTATGAATTATTTTGATTGTATTTTATCGTAGTATTTAAAGTTGAAAAATTGTCCTCTGTAGTGGACATTTGTAATTATTTTTCTGTTTTGCTTCATATCCATCCATCCATCCATCCATCCATCCATCCATCCATCCATCCATCCATCCATCCATCCATCCATCCATCCTTCCATCCATCCATCCATCCATCCA
>NW_015115760.1:41441-58089 GCF_001443285.1 Poecilia latipinna
ATTTAAAGTTGAAAAATTGTCCTCTGTAGTGGACATTCGTAATTATTTTCTTTTTTCTGTATCCATCAACCCATCCATACACCCATCCATCCATCCATCCATCCATCCATCCATCCATCCATCCATCCATTCATCCATCCTTTTTCTGCACACCCTTGTCTTTAGTGGGGCCGGGAGGTGCTGGTGCCTATCTCCAGCCGTTCCGGGCGAGAAACTGGGTCACCCTGGACAGGTCGCCAGTCTGTCGCTGGGCAACACAGAGACAGACAACTATGCACACACACTCACACCTAGGGCCAATTTAGAGAGGCCAATTAACCTGACAGTCATGTTTTTGGACTGTGGGAGGAAGCCGGAGTACCCAGAGAGAACCCACCATGCACAGGCAGAATATGCAAACTCTATGCAGAAAGACCCCGGGCTGGGAATCGAACCCAGAACCTTCTTACTAGGCAGCAGTGCTCAATTTTGTCAATGTGAAATTCATTTTTATGTTGATGTATGGATATTTTCTTTGGTACAAACTGGTTGTCATCAAGGTTTAATTTCAAATGCATGGTATTCCGATGTCCACTGTCGTGAACATATGATATCTCAAAAATAAAAACTTTTTTTTCCCAAAAAATGTTTTCAGTATTCTAATTACCTTACAAAGATTGTGGAATTTAAAAAATGGTGACTGGACAATTTTTTTTTTCCTTGTAGTCAGGAGGATAGAGCGTCTCACACTCCATTCCAGTAGGTGGCGGTAACGCACTTTTAAACGTTGTTTGACAACGGTCATGAAAAAGAAGATTCTTGATGCTTTAATTTTGAAAAGTTCATACCGGAAATCATTCCTTCTGGTTACGGAAGTCGGAGCAGAGCGGTCGACATTTTGTTAGCAGCGTTAGCATAATAGACAGATTATCTTGATATTTTTGGAGGACAACGCTGTTCTTGCTGCTTCTTCTTTGTTTCTGGTTGTTGGAGTAACGGAAGATGTGGTATGAAATCCTCCCCGCCTTCGGCCTCATGACAGCCTGCATGATCATTCCGGGCATTTTGACCACACACATTCATAAGTTCACCAACGGAGGAAAGGTGAAGGGTGACTTTGTCAGATGCTGCTAATATCTGCTTTAATATGTGTGACTGCAACTATTTTATCCCCGTACAGGAGAAAAGGATCGCCCGGAATCCATGGCAGTGGTATCTGATGGAAAGGGACAAGAGAGTGTCGGGGACGAATCAGTATTTTACCTCCCAGGTGAATCCGTTTTAAATAATAAAAAACGGCAGCAAAACGAATGGTTTCGGTTATTTACATGCTTTTATTTTCTGGTAAAAATGTTTGGAGAAAGTCCCATCAGCTATACAAAGAATTAGCAGCTAACAATTGGAACCAGCTATTTTCAATATTTGCATACACTATTTAAAATGACAATGCTTATCAGGCAATGTAATGGAATACCTTGTGTTGAAACTCTGGGTGTATTTAAGACTTTTTAGGACCTAAATTTTGGGGTGAGTTTCTTTAAAAACTTGTAAACCTGGACAGTTTTATTGCTATTTGACATTTATTACATGTTGTTTTACCTCCAGTTCTGCATCAGTGCTTATCAGTCAAATATAACCAAAGGTACACCATTAGTGAAATAATTACTTATGGGGAAAAATCCTCAGTGACCAGTGTTGCTGTTTTTTATTGGATTAATCAACTGAGCTCTAACTTTTAGATTTTACAAACTAAAATAACTTAAGTTTCTTTTTTTTGTACAAATCTTTACATTTGGCAAATTCTACAACATATCACCTACAATTGGAGTTGGAGAGAATTAACTGAAATGTTTTCACTTAAAAGCTTAGGTTCAGGGAGATCCAAGATGATATGGAGATTTTATGTGTTTTAAGTCAAACCTGTAGTTTTCCTATAAATATGACTAAAACTGGAGCTCAATAACATTTCTGTCTTTGCAGGGACTCGAGAACATCAAGTAATGGAAGATTAAGAGCAGAAATGTCCATGTTGTAAATTAAATATGTCTTTTAAAAATCAGTTGTGATTAAACTGTTCCTCACTAGAAGTGTTTTGGGTTGTTTTTTTTTTTAAACAAGATTTAGTACGAGTTTTACATGGCTTCTATTTTAATGATTAGCATTTTAAATAGATTTTTAAAGGCATTTACTTGACGCCTACATAACTACAAAATACTTAAAGTATTGTATTTGATCATTTCCACTCTACTGATTTGTAGAAACACATTTGCTCTTTTATGTATATCTTTTGTTGATATTAAGTGTACAAAAAAAGGTTAAAGGTGAACATGTGGTTTGCAGTTATTTGTTAGATTATAAACAAGCTGAAACATTTACATGAACATTTCAGAGGAAGATCTACAGTAAGATTTTTATTTAATTTTCAGAGGTTTTATCAGTTTAACTTCAAGTACAGACAGAACAGTGGAGATAAAAAGGTTTTTATTTCTCTGCTCGTGTGGATAAGAAATAAAACAATTACAATTAGGCTTCACTTTCAGACATTTCTTTATAGTTAAAACATCCTCACAGAAGGAAAACTGAATTTAGGAGCACTCTCAGAAATAAAATATTACACTTTAAGTCACCAGACAAAGCAAATCCTTCCAGCTGAAGGGAAACTAAGCAACAGTCACTTCTCCTCCTTGCCTTTGGTTTTTCTGTACACCATTTCTCTGAAACTCGACAGGATCTTGCTCTCGCGTTTCCTCCTCTCCTCCTGGTTGAAGGAGGCCAGAGCTCGCTTTTCATCCGCGCTGTAGATCTGGTTCTCCTTCCTCAGACGCACGGCCTCCATACGACGATGTCTGCAGGAGGAAAAAGAGATTAAATGTCAGGGTTACAGAAGGTACAAACATGGAAAAAAGCAAAAGAACAATTATATGGGCAAACATGGCCGGCCCAAGGCATATATGAATTAAGCGGCTGATTAGGGCCCCCAAGAACACAACTCTAGCATGACTATAAATAAATGTGTATGTAGCAGGAGATGAACACAAATATATGCCACACTTCACATTTTTGTATATCACATAAAATTCTAATGAAAAATATTTAATATATAGTCGATGGTGTAACATGACAACATGTTCGAGTTATGAATACTTAAAAACACTACACAGATGAAAATTTCTGCTGTGTCAAAATACCTCATATCATAAGTAGAGAAAATGTCCTATTCATACCAGGCTGCAACTAAATTATTTTAATAACTGATTATTCTATCAATTATTTTGACAATCTGAAAATAATTGTCACATTTTTCAGATTTTATTTTAACCACTTAATCTTATTTTATATTATAGATGCAAGGAAATAAATGAATAAAATAAAAATAAAAAAAATCACCATTACCTAAAATGCAATAACAACATTCCTTCAGTGATTTGTTGATCACTTGTAGCTAAAACTACTTCTGAAGCTAAAACTTTGCCACTAGAGTAGTTTTGGGTCTGTATTATCCAGTATTGGTGTTAGTTGATAATTATTCAATAATCAATTCATCACAATTAATCATCTCAGCTCTAATTCACTTCTAAATTTTGCTCACCTGCTGCCGCTCATGACGTAACCAGACTTCTCGAAGTTTGCGATCTCGTCGCTGGTCAGACCGATTTCTCCTCTTCTGGGGATCCGTTTGCCCGCCTTCACGTACTCCGCCATGGCAGCACCTTCACCCGGCAGCAGGGCGTGACCGAAGCTGGAGGAAGACAAAACGGGAGTTTCACAAACACAAGACTCACAAACAAATAAACTGCATGATTTGGTTCCAGAAAACATCTGAAGGGAAATGAGAAAGCAAAAGAAGAGAGACTCACTCCAGCGGTTTGTCATCCTGCGACAGATGAGTGAGTGGCGCCTCCGGACCAACGATGTTCTCATCGACGCCGGTTTTCTCCACCCACATCAGACCACCAGTCTCCTCTTCCTCTTCCTCCGACTCTTCGCTGCTGGAGTCACTGGACTCTTTCCGGCTCTTCTTCGCCTTCTTCTTCTTGGACTTCTTCGACCTGCAACAAAAATCGAGATGTTTCATCGATCAAAACAAAAACGTACCAGAGCATTATTAGTGTAGCAAATGAGAACCTACTTCTTGCTTTTCTTCTTCTTTTTCTTCTTTTTCACTTCTTCTGTGGAAAACAAAGACATTTCAGCTTATAAAAGTAATAAGACGTTCAGAATTGTTGGGTAAAGAAATTAAAATGTTTCACCTTCTGAATCTGATTCCAACTCGCTGTCCTCAGAGTGTTTCTTGGTCTTTCTCTTCTTCGACTTCTTCTTTCTCTTCTTCTTCTTCTTTTCCTCTGTTAAGTAGAGACAAAATAGCTTAGAGCTAAATACAGGTGCTCAAGATTTGCAAGTAAATTGTATTCCAACATACAATCTGCATGTACTGCATGGTTTACCATTTTATTGCTTTTACAAATCAGTCACAAAACCTGGCTTTTTGACAGAAACATTTCTGTAATTTTTTTAAAATTAAATCTGTCAAATGACTGATTTCTACAAAAATAATAAAAACATTTAGCAGGAAATAAGTGATTGTATAAATATTCATCCCTATTAAAAGTGTCTGACCTAATTCTTTTGAAAAAAGAAAAGAAAGAATTAGGTCAGACTAAAAAAGGCAGATTTTGTTGCTCATTATTGATTTGTGAAAGCAACAAAAAGTGTAAAACATCCAAAGGGGCAAATACATTTTATAGGAATTGCGTCAGAAATAATTTCCAGTCAAACAGTTCCTACCCTCTGAACTGGATTCTGAGCTGCTGTTTTTCTCATCTTCTTCAACTGGTGTGAATTCATCAGAGCTAATGGAGAGAAAAGCCATAATTAACACAAACATTCCTCCAAAGCAGAAACGTAGAGAACATCGATGATGGGTTTTCTTCACTCACTCTGGTTCTTTCACTCTTGGAGAATATCCCCAGACTTCAGGACAACCGAGCTCACCGATCCGCTCCCGCTCCTGTAGACGCCTGGAACGTATCACCACATTTATATCAAAAAATATAAATATACATAAATTATGTTTTCTGAAGGCCTTGGAGTTTTGTTAGAGAGAACAAAAATAATCATGAAAACACAGCAGTCAGATTAGAGAGTTCTCATTAGGTTAAAAAAGGGTTTGGTTATAAATCAAATTCCCAAGTTCAAACATCATGCAGTTATACTGCTGAAGATACACTGCAAAACCACAAAATCTTACCAAGTTTTTTTAATTCATAGCACAAACACTTGAAAAAAGACAAAAACAACTTTGTACAAGCTTGGTATACAAGCTTGCTTAGGTCAATAAATCCTTCATATTTCTGAGAAAGTACTAGCTCTTCTTGCAGATTATTTTACTTATAGCAGCAGAAAAATGTCTTTTTATAATCTACCTGTGAAATCAGCACTTTTTAAAATCAATATTAAGGAATTATTGACTTAAAACAAGCGCCTATATCTTCATAAAAAAAAGTTACTTGTAAGTTTGTTCTGTCTTATTCAAGTGAACTAACACATTTGCACTAGAAACCAGACCAGGTAGGATTTTTGTGTTTTTGCAGTGTATGACCCCCAAAATAGAAAGATTACTTAAAGGGCTTAAAGGGACAACTTTAAGCCTTTCAATATTGTGAAGAAGTTCATTTGAGGAACTGAAACGCATATTACATAGATTCACTACAGACTGAGTGAAATATTTCATGCCTTTGTTATAATTGTCATGATTATGCAGACATATACAGAAAACTCAGCAGGACCATGGTAAAACATGGTGGTGGCAGAGTCATGCTATGGCGGTTCAGTTCTTTAGCAGAGATAATGCAGCAGGTCAGATTTGGCGTCAAATGTAAAGAAGATGAACTATCAGAGGCCCAGCTCACGTTGATGCGTGGCGGATGCAGGAATCAAACTTGCATCTTTCCAGTTACCAACCAACCATAGATCACCAAGGAAACAGCTTTTCGTGAACATGAACTGGATTTTTCCTACCTGGCAATGAAAGCCTCCTGCCTCTGCCTCTGGATGTCGTCCCTCTGCTGCTGGTAGTAATAGTCATCTTTGAAGCCGCCGTGTTTTCCATCGCGCTGCTCGGACCAGTGGCCGTGGTTGTTGCTGGTGCTGTTGTTGTGGCGATCCCGGGACCGGGACCTGGATCTGGATCTGGATCTGGAGCGGCTCCGACCGGGACTCCCGATGCGGAATCTTCGGATGTTTCTCGCCTCTTTGAAACGACGCTCCCGCTCCTCTCGCTCCCTCTCCTTGTTGCGGGGCTTCGGGAGTTTGGGCCCAAAACTGTCCGGAGACAGGCTACGCTCTCGGCTACGGTTTCGGCTGCGGGATCGTGTACGGGGTCTCCGGGCCCGAGGATTCGGAGAGTCCCTGCCGCCGTCGGAGCTGGATCGGTCAGACAGAGGCATCCTGTCTGACCTCCGAGGACTTAATGCTTAATAAAGTTACAAAATTAAAGGAAAACAGAGCATAAGACAGGAGATATGGCTTTCTATTTTAGTGCGCAATCAATAACAGGAAGAGATCAGTGGTCCAACGCTTAAAAGGTTCCCTCTGCCTCCCGAATCCACCGAACAATAGTTCCTACTATATTGTAAATCGCCAGTTATTTTCCCCAAAAGTGGCATAAATGAATGAATGAATGCATGAATGAAATTACCACCTCTTCCTTACCAAAACATTTTTCAGTGAGAAAAAAACAAACACTTTTGGCATAGGGAAATTAGGCCCTTATTTTAGGGAGATGAGGCTAAGACCTTTTTCATTATGAATATTTAAAATAAATATCTTAAGTATTTTCTCGCTTTTGCTGATGTGCACAGCCCATGTTTATTCTGAACAAAGAAATATAAAAACTTTCAATCTTTCCTTTAGTTAATTTTATCAAAGCTATTTAGTTTATACTCTTGCAAATGTCCTGGTATTTAAAAGCATTTTAGAGCAGTCTGCTGATCTTGACCGCTTTCTGATTTTTTAAATATTGTTAATGAATGCATTCCCCCCCCCCCTTTATTGTCACAATAGCACCATCATCTGATTAAATCCATTCAAAAGTAAATATAATCAAATTCGTCCTTTGGCATTATTAAAAACACTATGGACTCAATTTTAATATTGTCCATATTCCTAACTTTTAGAAAACGTCTAATGTTTTTGACTTGTTTATTTATTGTATTTTCTTTATAAAACTAAAAAAAATCAAAACAGTGGTGTCCAATGAATACCAAAATTTCGAGTAAAAATTAGTCGAGGGACACAATAATTTCAATTGTTTTAATCAAAATCAGAAAATAAGTGTGTGGTTTCAAAACATGTATTCCCATCTGCTTAACTATGAACTATTATATTTTCATAAAATTAACATTTTTTTTTTTACTGGAAAAGTAATCTCAAATTTAGGTACTTTTATTTTGAAGGTTTCCGGTGGTTCCTGTGGTGCAGCTGTCTGCAGGAAATTTCCGGTCTGTTGTCAGTCGGCAGCGAAGGTAATTATTTACACTCCAGCTTTTTTGACAACTTGCAGGTTTAGATTTGGGTCGGGCATCGGGGGTGCAGGTAAATATTTAATTACCATTTTTTGTGTATAAAAATAGAGCCACTACGTGATTTCTTCATCCGTTTTGTGCAATTAAAAACCCGCATGCTAACAGGATGCTAAGCAGCAGGCCGCGCTTCCTCTTCATTAGAGAGAAGTCATCGTTACCTTTGTTAGCATGCTAACAGCAGCGACTGAATATTTAGTTACGGATATGTTACAGACCGATAATACAATACTTATAAAACCGACATAGCCTGTTTTAATAAAGGTAGTTTCTATGATATTATACGAATTAAAATTTAGCAATTGCCGTATTATTACTAAAACTCTACTATCACTAAGCAACCATTGTTTTAGTTCTCTAAAAGCTCTTAAACAGAATTATATGTTCGCCTTAACTTCATAACAGCCTGTGAAATGATTTCCTTGTGTCCTTCATTTTTAAATAATTATTTGTAGTGACCTTACAGGTGTAGGTTATTTAAATGTCTTCTCGCCTCTTGAACTTCACTCTGTTTCATTGTCAGTTGGATTTTGCGTAATCGCGAGGAGGAAGGCAAACAATGTTTGCTTGTCTTATATTTCTCTATTACAAAGAAAGATATGAAAAGAATAATGTGCATTTGTACTCAATCCCCTTTTACCTGATACTCCTACATAAAATCCAGCGCAGCCAAATTGCCTTCAGATGTCAGTAGATTAGTAGTTATTCCACCTGTTTTTAATTTATTCTGTAGGAATACAGCTGTTCAGTAAAGGTCTCATTAGTGAACAAACGGCACAATAAAACTTAAAGCAGTTCTGTTACAGAATCATATCTAAAGCTAGAACATCTGTTCAGTCCATTGTTAGAAGATTGAACTAGCATTTATGGAAGAGTGGTAGGAAGAGAGCTATTGTTGAATGAAAGCAACAGGAGCTCCTGTTTGCAGTTTGCTGCAAACCAAGTTGTGCGATTGGATCAAAGTTGAACTTTTTGTCCTACTTGTAATATGCGGACATTGCATAACTTTCTAAACAGAACATTTAGTGTAATGTGGCAAGGTGGTGGCAGATAGACCTGTTTCAATAACAATGACACATTCTTCCAGAAGTTATTGTAATAAACAATAACGTTGTTTTGAGACCCTTTTCAATTGTTATATTGATGGTGGGATAATAATGCAAGTTTGCCCTCTCAATGATTGATAAACATATATTTTTAAAGAACAGTCCACACTTTAACTATCAAAATTAAAACTTGACAACCAAAAACAAAAGAAAACAGAAATAAACATAACTGAAACCATTAAACTGGTTTTTGATGTTTATTCAAACAAATTTGCCATTCAAAAATTATTAATCAGACTGGAAATTATTAAGTTCATTTTAGTTATCATTTGCTTAATTGATTAATTGTATCAGGTTTACCATTAAGCAGTACTTTGTTGTTTTGTTCCATCTCATTAAATCCTAATAAAATTTTACATTTAAGTTTATGGTTAAACGTGAGAAGAATTTACATTTTTCTCTATATTGAACTCTGGATATAATTTCATATCTGTTGCACGGGGAGTTATTCTTGTTCTGTGATGATAAATAACTAAGGCGCCCGGAAAATAAACAGATTAGAAGTTGCAGTAACTAGCTGCATTTTCATTAGAAGTGTGCGCAAAACTTTGCCAATATTCTGCTAATGTTCATTAAAAACACAATTTCTACTAAATAAGAAATTAAAATAATACACGTGGATACATCTTTAAAAGTCATGCCAGCAACAGATGTAAACAGTTACATGAGAGAAGTCGGCGTCTTATTCAGGCGTTGGAGCAACAAGCCGCTGATATTTGGAAGCAGCTACGTATGCCATGTTTTGGGTAAATTGTAGCCAACAATTTTATAGAAAAGTTATATATTCAACATTTTAGAATGACGACTTTCTATGAACTGTGTGATGCTGTGAAAACTGGATCCAGCTGCTCATTGTCCAAAAAACAAAAACAAACCATCTTCCTCCTACTACTTCCTGTCGTCTTCTCTGTCATTTTCGCCAGTAGTAACACCTAGCTATTGATGTGACAGTTGTGCAAAAAAAGTGTTTCTGTTGCAGTTTTGGACATTTTTTCCATTTCAGTACGGCTGAAAAACCATCTCAATTTTTACAAAACTTTGTGAGTTTCCATTAAGCAATTAAATTTTTCGTAATTTCAATTTGCGCATCTCTATAGTTAATGGAAACACAGCTGGTGACCACACAGACTCACTGGACTCTGATTTTATTCCGTTTTTGTTTCTTCCTCCTCTCTTTCTGCAGCCATGCCGAGCCTAAAGCTGATATCTGCCACTGACACGCAGTATTCAGCAGCTGTCCTCAAGTCTCTGAACGAGCAGCGGAGCAATGGCTTGTTTTGTGACATCACCATCATCATACAGGACAAGAAATTCAGAGCGCACAAAACAATCCTGTCAGCCTCCAGCACATACTTTCACCAGCTTTTTGCAGTCGCCGGTCAAGTCATCGAGCTCAACTTCATCCGGCCAGAAATCTTTGAGCACATCCTCAACTACATCTACAGCTCCAGGATCATCCGCGTCCGCTCCGACATGCTGGAGGAACTCATCCGCGCCGGAAAGATCCTGGGAGTGAAGTTTATTGCGAACTTGCATTCGCCGCTGTCACAAGTGAAAGGTCTGTCAGGTTTGTCCCAGGAGACGGGAAGCAAGAGCGACGCCTCTACGGAGACAATGCCGGTCATCACAGAGTCCTTCTCCATTTCCGCAGAGGAATTCAATCAGACGAAGAAACCCGGGGGAAACGAGGAGGAGGGCGATGATGTAGTGTTTGTCTCCTGCACCGATGCTCAAACCAGAGCGGCGAGTCTCAAGGCCAACCCTTCTGACATCATCGATTTGGAAAAAGTGGAATCGGAAAATGTTGAATCCAAACAAAGCGAAGATTCGAATCATGTTGCGGCGGATGCAGGGAAAGCAGCCGCCACGCCGAAAACTAACGGCGCAAAGTGTCAGGTGAACAGTTCGGACTGCAGCTCCAGTAACTCCCCGGCGACGCACGCCCAACCAAGCAGCCTCACACCGGGGCCGACCAGTGAAAGCACCGACATGTTGGGAGTCCACAAGAAGCAAGTCGCCGCTTCATCCCAGGACGGCGATCCCAAAATACGGCTTCTGGATGTTTCCGGAGTCTCTGCGAGCAGCGCCAAGGGAACTATAGAGGCGAAACAGACGGTGACCCTCAACACCGGCACGGAAATCGATTCGCTTTCATCCGGATGTAAAGTTTACGCCAACATCGGAGAGGACACATACGACATCGTCCAAATGAAAGAAGACCCAGGAGAAGGAGGATCAAAACCCAACAAAGGGAAAAGAGCTTTAATGGCGACGCCCAAAAAGGCCTTCGACCAGACGCCGCTGTCACCAACACTCAGTCCGAACAGGAAGAAGAACAAAATGGAGCTGGACGATCACTACGAGCTGATCATGGATGGGAAGACTTTCTACGTTTGTGCCGTGTGCAAGCGCCCGTATGTGTGCATCACGAGTCTGCGGCGTCACTTCAACACCCACTCGTGGGAGAAGAAGTACCCGTGTCGCTTCTGCAACAAGGTGTTCGCCCTGGCGGAGTACAGAACTAAACACGAAGTGTGCCACACGGGCGAGAGGCGGTACCAGTGCCTGCTGTGCAACGACATGTTCCAGAACTACCAGGTTCTGTCCCACCACTGCAAGCAAGTCCACAATCAGGACCCGAGCGGCAGGAAGCAGAAAGACGACGGCGACAACAACCTGTACCGCCTGCTGCCGTGTAGGTCGAAGAAGAAGTCGTACGTGACCGACCTGCCGGGAACGCCACTCATATCGGAGGACGGCAGCATGCAGGAGATGAGCCCCGCCGAAATGGAGGCCATGCACTCTTCGGCGCAGAGCGGGATGTACTGGGACGACCTGTTCACCGAGCCGGGTGCTCACATGCAGCCAGACTCCGAGTCGCCGTCGATGAGCTCCCCGACGCAGGGACCCATGGAGTTCGAGTACATCACACCGTAGAGCCGCTGGGAAGCAATCAGTCCGCCGGATATCCTGTGCCTTCTCGGTTACGCTAACTATGTGTTCGTCCTCCAATTCAGATCATGTTTTGTGATTAAATCTAAACCTACCCCAAATTAAAGCTACAGTATGCAAGTTTTATTTTAAAAAAAAATCTGTTAATTTACATGTTTGTTAAAGCTGTTATGATGGTATGAGACAGACGATCTGTGGGAAAATCAATCTCTGTGCTGCTATTGCCTCTGAAAACGTTAATCAAAAACAACCAATCAGAACCAGGAGGTGGGTACAGAAGAGGATTAGAGCCGCTGAGAAAAAAATTCTGCCCTTTTCCTCATAATTCTGACTTTGATCTTTGAATTCTGACTTTGATCTTTGATCTTGGAATTCTGACTTTGATCTTTGAATTCTGACTTTGATCTTGGAATTCTGACTTTGATCTTTAATCTTGGAATTCTGACTTTGATCTTTAATCTTGGAATTCTGAATTTGATCTTTGATCTTGGAATTCTGACTTTGATTTTCTGTGTTGCCCTGCGACAGACTGGCGACCTGTCCAGGTGACCCCGCCTCTCGCCTGGAACGTTCGCTGGAGAGGCACCAGCAGCCCTCCCGACCCCACTGAGGGACAAGGGTGCACAGAAAATGGATGGATGGATCTTCTGAGGTCAAAGTCAAAATTCTAACTTTAATATTAGAATTCAAATTCAAAAATTGTATTTTTTTCAGTGGCCTTAATCCTCTTAGCGCTGTCAGTCAAATAGTCTATGTGCTGCTAAATGTGCTACTGGCAGAGAAACAACTCATCATTACAGAAAAACTGTTTTTCCACCATTATTGGTGGCCATGCTAACTAGTCTTAGCATTCATGATGGGCTCTACTGTTGGCAAGAAGCTTTAGCGTAGCAGAGAGGGTGATTGACAGCGCTAAGCCCCTCCTCCTGGCTCTGATTGGTTGTTTCTGACTGAACAGTGTGTTTCTGTAGTTTCTTGGAGAAGACACAGATTATCTGTCATGACGGAGTGACAGTTTAAACAAATATTTAAAAACATTTTTTTAAATCTGAGTTTCATACTGTAGCTTTAATGCTTTTAGGAAAGTCTAACTGTTAATTTATTTTCTCTTGTTTCTAAAGGTTCAAAGAAGTCAAGGTAAAACCGCTTGAACTTTCAGCTTTTGTTGTAAATGTGAAACTTTGCCCAATTGTTTCTCAGTATTGTTGGAAAATTATGGTAAAAGATGATGCATCTTTTAGAAAATTATTCAACATTTTTCACACCCTACTGTAACGTCAGAGCGCGCACACACACACACACACACACACACACACACACATACATTCTCATGTGTTTCCTTCCAGGTAAATTAATCTGGTGTTAAACTTTGTAACATAGAAACTCTGAATCTGCTAATCATTGATTTCATGTTGACTTGATCATCCAACAGAATAATGTGCCGTTCAATTTACTGACTCTACTAAAAGTTAAAGATGAGACTTTTAAAAATCTTTATTAATCACATAGCATGTTTCATGTTGAAATGTGAGATGAATGTATTTGTAACATTTAGGCCATGATGTCTAAAACGGTTCAACGCTGCTGACCGACGACAGTTCCAATAACCATTTCATTTATCGATCCAGGCGTCTTTTTTTGTGTCTTCTACCCTAAATATACATATTTTACCGCGTTTTTTTTGTTCTTAAAGAAAATGTGTTAAATACAAATTATAAAATGCAATAAGATTGTTCAAATATTAAATCAACTCAAAGCTTCACCTGTTAAAAGAAGGACCTTCTGATGATGATTTTAGGATTTTTTTGTTTTGTAAAATATATTTTTTCATGATGTCATTGTTGCCACATCTGGGTCTTGTGGCAGGAAAATTTGTACAGTTTCATTGGGTTACTTATTGCGTAGTGTAAGATGGATTTGTTTTCTATTATTTTAAATGTAAAGGTAGGGATTTTAACTGAGATTTATTAGTATTTCGCACTTAAATTTCCAGGTGTTTTGTTTTTTTTACATCATGTCAGAAATTAGAACTGTCTTCTTGCAGGTAAAGGTAGAGCTCAAGCTTGAAACCAATCTGTATTGTTTTCAGATTAAATGCTACAGATTGTTTTTCAATAAATGGATTAACTATTGTGTATGACGTGATGTTTCATTGTGTAATATGCTTTTTAAAAACTGTAAAGTTTAAATTTGCAGCAGCATGGCATTAAATAGAAACCAAAAGGCCTTTAGGTTATAAAACAATTGTTTTGTGCTGAAGAATTGTGGAAACGAAGCTATTCATGGGTTTTCTGATGAAGATTTTTGTGTTTTTTAAATAATAAAGACAAAGAGTTGCATAAAATACTGAAAAAAATCAAAATTAATCATATATTTTGCAAAGTCAGAAGCATTATCTGCTTCACTTTACATACAATCAGGCTTCGTTTGGGAAATCCTTGAATTTATTTTAGGTGCTTTCAAGGTTTGGAAAGTCCTTGATATTTTATGATAAAGTCCAATCTACCGTTTGATTACAAGTTTAAACTTGGAAAGCGTTTTTTACAGTTGAAACCAGATATTTAAAAACAATGAAAGGACATTTTAATCCTCACCGTCTGAAGTTAAGAGACAAACTTCCCCTTTTTTAGGTCAGTGAAAATAATCTAAAGTATTTCTATTTGCTAAGCGCCAGAAAACATAGTGAGGAAATATTTTTTTTAAATTTCTGCTGTAGGATATTAAAAGATATTAATAGTAATAAATAATTTATAACAGTGAATTGAAACTGTATCCTTTGGTTTGTGTCGTTTTTATCTCCAAAGCTGAAATATTCCTTTAATTTAATTTATTAAAGTGTAAAAACCCAGTTTAATCCACCACAGATTGATAAATAGTTTCTATTACATCCAGTTAAACCCACAAAACAAGCAGATTAACCAAAGATCAAAACCAACATTTTTTATTTGGAATATCAGCAGAGAACTCTCTGGACAGTCACACCGTCAGCTTTGGTGAAGCAAAAAGAAAAACCACGTGAATCACAAATGATTTATTGGTGGGACGAAACGTCCATCTGCTCCAGACTGAAGTGTGAACGAGAAGCTGATGTGCGTTTACATTTCAGTTCCTGTTTAAACCAGATCAGTGAATCCAGCACTGATTGGAGAAGATGATGCGACACTGAAATGGGAATGATGCTGCACCAAACTCCAGCTGGAAAACCAGCAGGACTCGGTGATTCGTGAGAACATAAAGCAAAAGCATCTCAATAGATCAGAATGTGTTGGAAATGTGAAATACAAACCAGGTATTTAAAGCTTATTGTGTTTATTTAGATGAGAATGCAGTGGAGTCCAGTGTTTTCACCATGAGGGAGAAAGTTGTCAAGTTTTTTTAAAATACAATTTTTTCTAAATAAACTTTTGATGTCCTTTTTATTATTATTTTAGCTGCTCAATAATAAGCTAAGCTATTTAAATTTTATTAAAATGAGGAAAATGGACAGATTTTTGTGGGAAACGGAAAATCATCGTAAAAGGTTCCACAGCTTCTAAATTGTTTGGATTGATTGTTTTCTTATATCAGAAGTAAAATTTGTTTTTGGGAAAATGTTGGTGAATGTTTTCGGTTCTAATTACTCCAAAATTAAGATTAAATAAAAAAAACAATTATTACATGCAAATCTATTTTGTGTGCCTGATATTTTTTAAGATATTGTTATGTAGCTGTAAAAATGTTGAACAAGTGTCCATCTGCATCAGCCATTTAAGCAGATTTGCTCCATTTGGGCCGTAAAAAGTCTTTCAGAGGGCTGCAAATGGCCCCCGGGCCGCACTTTGGACACCCCTGTAATAATGGCTTACATCTAATGAAAAACCCCAAATAAGAATGTAATTTAAAATAATTAAAAACCAGAAATGTAAGCCTATTTACATATATTCTCATGTACTGTATAGTTTCTCTATGTGGTTCTGATCAGTTCCGTTTGATCCAATCAAGTATCACAGTGTTACTATGGTCATTAATGAAGGTATCAGTAATTTTGGCAGTGTGGGTAAATACTACGTCCTACTGGAAGATGAAATCAGCATCTCCAGTTATTCCTGTTGCTTTTTCAAGAACACCGCTTTTTCTTCCACTAAACTTTCCATTAATATGTTTGGGAAGTTTATCAATAATCTTGTTTTGCTTAAAGGTGACCTGTTGTGCTTCCTTGAACAGGTTAGGATCGGTCTGTGTTTTTTTGCACAAACTTATTCTTAAAATAATGAAATTTTAACCTGCTCAGTTTCGGCTATTTCAGGATGAGTGTTTTAGGAAGTCTTGTCACATTAAATCTAAATAATAAGTCTAAATAATTTGCTTCTGGCCACGCCCCCAGCTCAGCATTTACATGTGAAAATGGCTGCAAATAAATGCGCAATTGTACAACTGTACGTCTTTGAAAAGCAGAAGTGGAGCCTCCTACACAACCAACGAGAACCAACGAGAAGTGGTTTCTGGAAGATAAGTCAATAACAAAACCCTTGTCTTTTCCAGCAGCCATTGTACAGCGGTAAAACCAGCTGACCAGATGTGCTGGAGCTCAGATTGGGTTGCTAGGTAACCAAAGAACAATTACGTGGTTATTTAAAAATACCCACGTAATTGTTCTAATGTTAGCACATTAATTAATGTTGTTTTTAGAAGCAGTTGAGGCCCAAATAGAAGCATAAAAATGTGCAAAATGTGAATTTTGCATCAGTGACATAAGTCAGCATTAAACAATGTTTTTGTTTCAATTTTTAATTTATGTTATTGTTATTTTAGAGATAAAGTTTTTTGTTTTCACCAGATGTAAGCCATTATCATCGGTCTTGAAGGTGATGAATATATAAAATAAATGAACTTATGGAGATTTTTGAATTTATTGAGATGCATTTTGCATTTAAACATAATATGTGTCCAGCTTATTTTAAATTTGCACCAAACTGGTCTAGGAACAACATGGATGGATGGATGGATGGATGGATGGATGGATGGATGGATGGATGGATGGCTGGATGGATG
>NW_015115761.1:0-25399 GCF_001443285.1 Poecilia latipinna
CCGTCAGGTGGGCCTCATTTAATTTCTGAAACACAGTTTTCACCTGTTCTAGATGTTCCTCCCAAGAGTCTGAATAAATGACAATGTCATCTAAATAAGCTTCACACCAGACAAGACCTTGTTTACCAGACGCTGAAAAGTTGCCGGCGCGTTACGCACGCCAAATGGCATCACTGTATATTGCAAGAATGCATCTGGAGTCACAAATGCAGTGATTTCCTTGGCGGGACTTGCCAATAGCCTTTCAGCAGATCTAACTTTGTCACAAACACTGCGGAGCCTACTCGATCTACACAATCCTCCATCCGAGGAAGCGGGTGGCAATCTGGTTTTGTGACTCCGTTAACTTTTCTAAAATCAGTGCAAAAGCGGTCAGACCCATCCGACTTAACGGCCAGCAAGCACGGTGAACTCCATGCACTACAACTTAGCTCAACCTGTCTGTCACGGACAGACGTGATGTCATTGGTGCTTCCATAGTTGGGTCATGCTGAGGCGATTCCCATAGTGAAACACCTCACTCTGTTATCAAAGAACCAGGGATTACGTTAAGTAACCCAACGTTTCTGTGTGATGTGTGCAGCGGTGATTCTTTAAAGCTTTTTGATTCTTTGATTGGTCACAAAGCATTTTTGACGATGCCTGCTCTGTGTACGGCATCATCCCGAAGAGCAACGTTTAAACATGGCTGATGTCAGAGCCAAAGATGTGTTGTGTCCAAGAGGAGACAGACGATTGATTTGGAAATGTTTCTGGCATATTTTTGACCAAGTCTTGTAGCGTTCTGACCCAGTTTCGGTCATGGTTGCAGAAGCAGCTCCTCTTTTGTAGCTTTTCTTCGCTGTATTAAAGTTTGTGGACATTCACTATTGAACATTTCTGTTAAATCCCACAACAACATTTCAATAGGGAGCGGGAACTAAGCTGGACAACTTTCTCACATTTCAGTCCATCTCTCTTTTTTTAGAGTCAATATGTTGTGGATGTGCTGTGGTTTAAGATAGCTGTCTTGTTGCATGAATCAAATTAAGAGCTATCCAATTGATAGCTTTATGTTTGACCATAAAGACTGACCACTTTATTTGTGCAATAGATCCAACTAGGTGTCGGAAACGTTGGTCAGACATGTTGGTTTACATTGACACACTGCTGTTTGGCTGGACACCCATGATAAGAATTTCCCTTTCTCTTCTGCTCTTGTAACTGTGGAGGCTAATGATGGACAGTCATTGGTCAAGAAAGAAACATGCTATCCAATATCCTGCTGGAGTAGCCATCAGAGGATAGACTGTGGTAAGAAAAAGATAGGCTTAGCAGTCGGTAACAAAACTGACAAAATATCAACAACTCTCCTACAATAAAAGTTGAAATCCCCAAACAAGTTGATTACACCAGGCCCAGATGCCTAAATGCTCTGAGTTGCTGACATCTGATTGGCTGAGAGTAGTTTACCTGATTAAGAGTAAAGTGGATCTCATTGGCTCACTCAACTGAACCAAATTTAAGGGGCTAGAATACAAGTCAACATCACCCCTTCTCCAGCAATCGACGCTTATCGGTATCTGATGTTTATGTAGTTTAACACCAATTGGGTCTCTGTCTAAAGGACATTGCTTTAAAAGTCCATGTTTTGTTCAGACATGATTTTGCAAATATAAGTCATGTATGTCCTGTTAAGGGACAATAAATGGCACCTCATGCAAAATGACACCTTTTTTTGCCAATGCTCACAGCATTTGTCTTTCATGTCTTTGAAAATAAACCTGTCCTTTTTCTGGGAACATTGACTGTCCTAAATATTCCCCACTTGAGTATTTTCTTGTTCTTTGTAAAACAATGGATGACAGATTGTTTGAAAATGGCCTTGCAGCTCTTCCCATGCTGATTGCAAAAAAATGGCCTCTTTGCTCTCTGCGGTGCGTGACATAGAGTTCGCACACACACACGCACACACGATTTTTCATATCAACACAAAGTCAATGACTCTGGCTCACATTTGTTAAAGTTGATCAAGTGTTTTCTGTTAAGCAAATGTATTCACCCACTCAGTTTTTCTTCATCTTTAGGCAGCTTTCCTGTGATTAAATAAGGATAGGCTAAATGCAATATTTAAGGCTAAAAGTGTTGCGTGTGTTCCAGATAGTGACCCTGACACCAAGTTAGCGTGTTATAAATGAGAGTTTTTTAAAAGCCAACAAGATCAGATAGTGATTCAGCAGGATACAGTTGGTCTGACCTTGAGTTGTAGTTGTTGGCGTGACTTTGGAGAGGCTTACCACTTTTTGCTGAATATTTATAGATCTCTCTCTCTCCCTCTCTCTCTCTCTCCCTTCTCTCTCTCTCTCTCTCTCTCTCTTCCCCCTCCTCTTCCTTTTCATGTGATTCTTAAACACCTACAGGATAGTGCCTTTTGAGTTCATTATTTCTACATTTAGTCAGAACACAACCATCAGATATAATGTATTTCAATGGGATTTTACGTGATAGAACAGCAGAAAGCAGTGATTAATTGTGAAGTGAACCAAAAAGGATGCATGGCTTTCAACATTTTTCTTTTTTCCAGAGACAATTTGAAGATGGCATGTCCTGTATTTGATCAGCGCTTTGTAAAACCAGCTCGGCTCATCTAGCGACTGCTCTGTCAGATTATTAGTTGGACAGCCTCTGTCAGCGTACGCTTTCACATTTTGCTACAGATTTTTAGTTGGAGCTCTGTCTGGACTCTCACTGGGTCATTCTAACATATGAATATGCTTGGATCTAAACATTGTAGCTCTGTTTAGGAACATGTACCTTCAGCCCAGGATTTTTGCAGCCTCTAATAATAAAATTCTTTTAAGGATTACCCCTGTTTCAGCTCCAATCATCTCCTGACAGCATACAGTACTGCTGTAGAAAAGCGTAGACATGACATTTTCTTCAACCTCAATATTTATTCGTCTTGTCCATAAAGTTAGAGGTTGTAGCAGGACAGAATGTAGAAAGACGCTGTACCTGTGCGCCAGAAAACCAGGATGTACACACTCTGGCGATAAAGTCGGGTCATCTTGATGGCTTTCCAACGTTCCCCCTGCTCACAGCAGCTGATGACTAGATGGATGGTGGGGGGAGGATTAGACTCTCTGTCCCCTCTTCCCGTCATTTCCCTCTTAATCGCTACAAATTAAGGGATGAGGAGCTTAGTGCCTCGTCTGCTTTCGAGCAACACGTGCCATATCTGCCTTCTAGCACAGATGCTCCTTGAAGCAATAGAACGGGCAAAGCGGGCTTCCTGCACCTGCTGCTGAGGGCCCAAGATGCACCAGACAGCAAACGGCAGGCTTTGGTGATTCTTGTTATTAGTTACTGCCACCTCTCAGTATCTCTTCTGTAGAGTTGATGTATTTAAGTTTAATGATTCCCTTGCTGCATTGTGCGTTTGTGCAACAAAAGGTACTTCTGTGATCTGACCTTTGTTTTGGTTCAGGGTACACTCTGAAAGTACAACAGAGAGAAAATGGTTTTTATAGCTCCTTTCTTATGATAACTTCTTTTTTAAAAAAAACCCTCCTCTTTAGTTGTTTGTTTTTACCCATTTTGCTTCTTTTAGTCCATTTTGACGCTTTATAATCGACAGTTGCTTATTGCTCACCGACGGTGTTGAAATTGTCACTTAAAAAAAATGCGAATGTGATCATCAGTCGTTGGCTGGCTAAATGATGCATCCCTTCATTTCTGTTTTATTCCACCAGGTGTTGTTTCATTGTCTCAAGCTCTGTGTTCAAGTGACGACTACTCCAACTCTCTGCTGCACCTGGACCTCAGTAAGAACCCCGGGGTTCTGTCTGGAGAGGACGCCACGGTGAGTGACTCTTATCAAGCTACACGGACCGTGTCTGCTGTTTTTATGGAGTTTTTGTGTTGGGAAAAGCTGCATAGAAACCGACTGGATGAATCAGACCTGCTAGAATTGGCATCTCAGACTAACCAAGAAGCATGTTTGACAAATTTAAAAAATTTTGGAGTTGAAAAATGTACCATAATTTATCCCACGTAACACCAAGAATCATTGCCGGCATCTCAGTCTACCCAAAATCCTCAGGTTTTTTTTCCCCACTACACCAAAGAAGATTCTTCTAGCTTTCTTACATTACTTCTGGCAATATTGTGAAAGCATGAAAAGTGAATCACCCAGTCTGTTCACCGTGTCTGCAGAGCATCTACAGATTGACCTTCTGAAGCTCAGCTGTGCTTGAAAATCTGGTTCATTTGGGGAGGCGTGAATGCACAGTCAATCTCTGATGCGGTCAAAAAAAAAAAAAACGGGAACTCTGGTCCACCTGAAAACCTAGACGGACTCTGTTAGGTCTTGGTTCGGTTGAAGTTAATTCTGGCGCGGTTCAAATGCGCACTGCATGTGAAAACCAAGTGGACTGGACACCGCTCCAAAAGCAGGAAGCCGACTGTGGCGCAAGGCATTCTGGGGAAATGCAACCAAAACAAACACGAGAGTCTAGCGCTAGCAGGAGAAATAGTCTTTCACCAAAGACAAAAGAGAACTCCTACAACCACTAAAATCTGACGCTACTCCATTTTTGCTTACATTTCGCGTAAAGCAAAGTTGCGTTCTTGTCGTCTTCAGAGGTTTTCTTATTGCTTCCTTCAGTGGTTCTTGGTGCAGCGCCACCCCAGGCGAGGAGGTGAACAGGTTTTTCAAAGGGTTTGGTTCTGTTGGTCCCCAGTCAAACAAGGACTAACAGACTACCAGGTGTGAAAACACCCTAAATTGAACTCGACTCACAGATGTCATTTGTAAGGACAGCCGATTGAACTGGATTTGATTTTATGGTCTAACAGTATGGGGGCTGAAGGCACGCCACACTATATTCCAGTTCAGAACAATGTGCTGCTTTGTGTGGGTCTGTTATATAAAATCCAAATAAAATATGTTGAAGTTTGTCTGCATAACATGAACACACCTGAATTATCTCACAAAAATGTCCTTTAAAAGTCTTTAATGTATTAATTGCCTGAAACACGTCATTTGTTTTCCTTCCTCTGCAGAACCTGTACCTGTTCTTGGCCCAGCCCAACTGCCTGGTCCATTTAGACCTGTCAGGGACAGACTGCACCGTGGACTCGGTTTGTACTTCCTTCCTTCCTCTTTTTTTTTTTTTTATAGTCTCGTCCTCACAGAGCTGTCTGATTTCATTTCCCGGTATGGGATTCAGGCCAAGAAAAGTGAGCGGGCTACTGTCCTGAATGCGAATAGCACCATCATGCAACAAACCTCGGCTGCCTCGGTTATAGAGCCATTCTGCGAAAGCTCCAAGGAGGCAGCGCCTCGGAAATCCGTAGCTGCTCATGAATTATACAGACGTCTTTTATGAAACGTGTAGTGTTTTTTTTTATATATATCTCTAAGGCAAAGTGACAAAGTTGTTGTTCCTGCGTCTAAGCTTACAAATCTGCGCGCCAGCAGCGTCTCACCCCATTAGCAGATTGGCTAGCAGCTGACGGGGTATGAGTGCGTTATGTCTGAGAAGAGTTCAGTAACTGTCTGTGAATGTGTCTGCCTCCGTATGTCTCCGCCTGATAAGGCCTTTCGGATTGTGTCACTGTTTTTATTCAAGACAAAATGTCAGCTCAAAGCGGGAGTCGGTACATTCTGGTGTCTTTATTTTCGAAGGCATTATGGGGAGAGGGAAAAAAAAAAAAGTCTGACTCTCTACTTAAGAGGTCGCATTTATTGTTCACCCTTTCCTCGCGTCTATTTCATGAGTGCTGTGTTAATGCTGATGGCACACAGCACTGGCGGCTCTATTAAGGTTGGGCGACGATGACGATGTTGTTTTGTTTTTTTCCTGGTTCTTTTCATATTGGCGTCGACTGCAGGGACAGTTGAAACCAGAAGTTTACATACGCCAAATTAAAAAGACATGTACGACTGTTTTTCTCATTACCAATCACAAACTGTTTTCTTTTTTGGCAACGTTATAAACGTAAAAACAAATCAAGAGTTGATGCTGTAAAAAAATGTTAGATGCAAATATTTATACAAGATTAGGCACTGTGTAGGTAAGACTAATTCTAAAATCCAGTTATTCATCAGAAATTAAACAATTTTTGTTAGTGTTATTTGGTCCAAATATCAAATTATTGGTTCAGATAAATTGTATCATTTTAAAAACAAAAGCCAACATTGTAAGTCATTCCAAAAACACGAGGAAGGTTTTCGAATGACGTGAAAAGTAAATATTCCAAGTTGTCAGTGAGTAAAGCAAAAAAAAAAGACAGTGACTGCTATCCAAATTAAATTTTCACTAGAGAGATTCACATCAGGTTTATTTTATCAGTGTGTGGGAAAGTAATATATTCTATTTGGTCTAAAACTTTGTACAAAATAAAAACCAAAACCATTTATGACGGCGGTAATGACAGGGTTGGTCTAGTTTGTTGCGTCTTAGACAAATTTCTACCTCAAAGAGCCATAAATATTAGCCTTTATATATTTATTTGGAATACGAAGGTTAGCTGCAAGTAAATTCTTAATAATTTTGGTCTGATTCAGCTTGTTCAACATGTGTGGACCTGGTTATCAGTAGGGGTGTGAATACTTCCAATGTCTTTGATGCCACCCTTTCTGATCATTTCGCTGTTATCTTTGAAAGTACTTTATCCATTAATTCACTTATGGCAACCCCAGCTGTCAGGTTTTTTTTATATATATGTATTTTTTTACAGTGTAGTATAAATGCTATCCTGAAGGAGAATTACTCAGAGTTTGTATTCTCATACTTAAACACACTTGTTTTTTTTTTTTGTTTTTTGTTTTTTTTGTGCTGCGGGACAATGATCTAAATCACACCAGAAACTCCACTCCTCAGTGGCTCGAAGAAAAAAAATCAAATAAAACAATAAAATAAAATGTTTTGTTTTGATGTGGCTTAGTCGAAGTCTGGATTTGGATTTCTTTGAGATGGCATAATCTCAAAAAAAATAAAAAGAACGCTTTATTGTGGGCGAATTATAGCAATTCTGCCAAGAAAAGTGTGCCAGCCTTCCTCCGCGCTGATGTAAAACACGGTTTGTGGACATTTAAAGGAAGCTGGAGCTGCTGAGGGTGGCAAAGCCATTTATTGGGTTCAGGAGGTCAGCATTTTTCCTTAGTTTTTCTTTGGACAGCCTTTCACATTTATAAAAAAGGAAGTCATGATTTGAAAAACATATTTTGTATTTCCTAAATGCCATGAAATATTGCATTTGCTCACTTTACACAGTATTTAATTTCAACCTGGTATATATTTATTCATTTTAAAGTGTGAGTAAAGGTCAGTGAAAAACAATTTATTTATTTATTTTTTTATGTCTTCAATGCAGCAGCCAACCTCATTTCTTTGTTCGTATTGCTTCTGTTCCTCTTTTGATATATTTTTGGCCAATAGTACTGTAAAAAAAAAAGACACATGATTGATGGCTGTCAACACTAATGCTTTTGGCTTGTCTTTCTGCAATTCCTTCGAAATTGAATGCTTTAAACGTAGCACCTCTTGTTTACGCACTCTGTGAAAAGATATTTCTTTTGTCTTTTCCTGAATGCTATTTGATTCTAAAAATTAATAAATCAAGCAGACTCCATATATAATTCGAACCAGAAGTTTACATATATAAAAAAAACACATTTTTTTATTCTTACTCCCTGAAGTTAAACCAAATTTACTTCGATTAGAATTACAAAAGTTATTTCTGTTTGCAAAATGCCAACGATCTAATTCTTATATATTTTATGTTTTACTCTATTTTTTTAAGTTTCATCTCAAGAAAAAAAATACAGTTTGGACCTATTAAAGTGCAAACAAGCTCTTTATTTAAGCACCATTAGGAAGCTCTAAAGTAGGCGTTAGCTTCAGCGCTAGCAGTGGCTAATGGTCTGCGTTTACAAATTATTAGTATTTTTTCTGTCCCTGTTTCATTGTACTATTGCCAGGGAAATGGTTTTTTAGAAGGAGAGAGTTCAGAAATAATCCAGAGGAAATCAATAAGTCATTTCAGAAAAGGTGCAGTGATGCATCTAACTCAGGAAGGGAAGACCCCTGATATGGGGTTGAGCTAAGTTGAGGGTTAGCTCAACTTTGAGCTTAAACTCATACAGAGAACACCAAATCTACAGAAAGAAGACTCCCCAGTATTAACCTAAACTTGTCCAACTAATAACAAAATAAAACTGGAAACTGTTTCATGCCAGGCTGACTGAGCGTCCATTATTATCTTTCCTGTATGCACAGAGAGAGAGGGATGATAAAAAGGGGAAAACAAACCTCCAAAATTCACTGTTAAATACTGAAAATGTTCAGTGACAAGAAGCACGCTGCTGTTATAAAAGATAAATGGATTTTACTCATTTTCACACATCCTAGCCAGAGGTGCAAATTAATGTGGACTGTGCTGTAAATATGAACGTGAAAAATCCTTTTTGACTTCGAAAGGTGTGTGTACATACACAAATCAGAGAAAAGGCTGTACTTACAGCAAACTGTAAACACAAATACAAAGAGCTATTGAATAATATCTACACAGATACAGGCGAAAAGAGGAATGAGCTTTTTTAAGTATTTTTTATGGAAGCACTGATACGAAAGTCTCGCCAGTTGTCTGTAAGAAGGTATAGAAAGCCAAGAAGCCATTTGAAATCTATCGGCATTTAGAAAGCATTACTGTTGCTATGTGAAAATGAAAATTAATATTAGTGGGCTTAATGTTAACTAAGGCTTGTAAAGAGATTGCTTATTCAGTAAAAATGCCCTAATTTTGCAAAACAATACTAATGGAATTGTTTACAGCCATGTAATTTAACTTTGTGAATGTTAAAATGAGCGCAGTTAGTTCCCTGGCTTCATACAAACAATAGTCCCAACCACATAGTTGAGAAAACTGTTAATTGGTTTGGGAAAAACAAAGAAAAACTACGAGAGTGTTCCAGTTAATCACCTGACTTGAAAATCCGGGGAAAGGCCAAAAAGATTTCAAGATTTGCAGATGGTTTGTGTGGAAGAATGGGTCAAATGTTGAGAGGCTTTCCCTAAAGTATTGGATAAAATACTGCAAATGCGTGCAATACGTTTTCCTTACGCCATTCCAACTTCATGTGTTGAATTAATTTCCTTCGATTTACTAATATTTGCAATATTAGGTAGTTGCTAACATCTGATGTAAATTTGATCTCAGTTGCGTCATTGGAAATATTTAAACGTTCTGTAAGATGGATAACTAACTTCTCACGTAAACATTGAAACCGTGATTTTCTTTCTGATGGATTTGTTTGTGTTCACTTATAAAACATTGTCCCAATGAGTTTATCTGCTCCAGGTCTTCTAGTTTTCTGGTTTTCTGTGATTTGTTTGTTTGCTTTTCCTGCAGCGCCTCACCTCACACTTTAAACACCCCATTAGAGAAGAAATTGTCAAGCAGGAATCCCTTTCACAGAAAAATAGCCTGCCCTGAGAAACCAATCTCTCTTTAATGTGGGGCAGAGATTTTGTTTTGAATTCATTCGGCTTTTTTTTATATTTTCTCAAACTCGCCTCTCTCCGGGATCCGCTTGTCTTGTCGTGTCCTCCATTTTCATTTCATTCATCCTTGAGTAGTCCCAGGGAGACTCATTTTTTTTTTTTTTGGCGTTAGCATCTTAAATTGAATTACTGATAAGCTTCTGATTTGAATCTGCATGCGTGTTCAGACTGTGGTTAATTAGTGACGCTGCGTGATGGATCACGTTGTCAAGAAATACCTGAACCTGTCCGATAGCGTAACCTCTCACTAATGATGAGACGCTCCCTTTTTTCTCTCTCTCTCTCTCTCTCTAAGCGTTAACGTTGTCCTCTTGAGTCCAACAAGCACATTCGGGTCATTTTGTTCTAAGAGTAATTGGCTCTCTGTTCCGTTCATTTAAAGCTCTTTATCTAAAGATGACCAAAAACCTTCACAAGAGGAGCGCCTGATTTAATACGCCCATCGATAGATGGACGATAGCATTATGGGTTTACATTGATTATTCACTGCAGGCGCAGGAACCGAATGTGTCTCAGCATGCTTAATTTAAGGGTCTCTGAGGATGTCTTTCCTATTTAATGTAAAACTGTACATTTGATGAATATGTGCGATAAGAAGTTGAAGAACAGTAGGTAATTAATTTTTTTCCCCCCTCCTCCCGATATGGGCCTCAACTTTGATTCAGTGCTATACGATTAAACTCTTATTGCTCATTTGGTCCCTCTGGCGAGAATTAGTGCAGTTATATCTGACAGACGAGCGCTCTCCGTACGCACGTTGACAGATTGGTGGGAACGCTGGCTGCTGGAGCCGGGCGGCATTAACCCAGTGATGGATCAGAGTGTAGAAATAATTGGTGAAAATAAGTTATAGTTATATCTCCGACGGTGTGTCTTTTTATTTAAAAGGCTGCTCGCTTTGGGAGTCGGTCTGAAGGAGTGTGGTAAGGATGGGTGAATGGATTAAGCAATTCAGTTGAGAAATTTGATCATTATTGCTTTAGCACTGCAAAAAAATTATATATATAATATATATATAATATATAAAATTATATATATATATATCTTACCAAATATTTTTGGTCAAGTTTCTAGTGCACATTTCTCAGTACGGTTGAAATAAGACAAAATTAACTCACAAGTAACTTTTCAGAAAGAAGTAGGAGTTAATTTCTTAATATTGAGGAGGAAAAAGTTCTAGTCCGTTTGGCTGATTATTTCAATTTTATGACGAGATATTCTTTTACATGTTATAAGTGAACTAATCTGCCAATAGAAGTAGTAATTTTTCATCAGTATTAATATTATATTTTAAACAATCTCCTATATCCTGCTGAAACGCAATCTATTAGTTGGTTTTGTCTTATTTCAAGTGTACTAATATATTTACACCAGAAACTATCCCAGAAATACTTGGTAAGATTTAGTGTTTTTTCAGTGAAAACAATGAGAATTCAATTCAGTCCAAATCAAATGATTTTATTTGTTCCCAACGCGAAATTTCAAGGTTCATAAGTAGTGCAAATAGTGTCAAAAGTCATAACTCATAATCGAATTCACACATGGTATTTAATATAAGCATCTAGTAAAAAGTGCAGCGTGATTTGTAACTGTGTGAAGTAATGAACAAAAATAAGAGAATCCTGTGTTGTAGCTTAAACATGCAGCTCTATCATAGCATCATTACGGTGAGGCACATTGCAATTGTGAAAGATTTTATTCATCTATAATGTATTTGGTACGTTGGATGGACTCGTCGGTGCTTTTACAGCTGTGATGCTAAAAGCACACAGAGACCAGTGAGATCATTGTGTAATCGGGAATAAAGGAGAATGTCAGGAATATTATCTTTTGTGGAATTAATTTTGCCGTTAAAATTTACAGCGATGGTGTCGCAGTAAAATATTTACCGGATATTGTGTAACCCCCACTGCAGCAGATTACTCTCTTACAGCGTTTTCTACATCAATTAAAGCGATACTATGTTTACAGCAAGCAAGGTGTCAGAGTGGAGTTCAGACAAATCAGACTTCTGACAAGGTTGAAAGATTTTTAATTAAAAAAGAAAAAAAAAAACGTCACTCTTAGTTGTAGTATGCAATTGCTGTTTTGGAAACCCTGATTTTTGAGTTAGATGTTTATTTACAACTAAGAGTGTGGTACAATGAATGCTGCTATGCTAATAAACTTTGTTGTCAGCTTTCCCAATGTGTCTTTGTTAGCCAAATCTGACAAATCAAAATCTGCTTCCTTTCCTTCCCTTTCTTTTCAAAATAAGAGTCTCCAGCATAGGTAAAGCTTAAAACATTCATCTCTGTGTTCATAAAATAGTTTTACCCTTCCTACTTCAGGACAATTTTAAATTTTTAATTTTAATCTCTTCGTGCTTCGCCGAAGAGATTTCACTTTGTTCCCCCATAAATTGAGCTCTTGTGTAAATAATTACTTAAAGCCGTTTGAAAGATTTATAAAAGAGCCTTCACCTAAACATCTGCAACACATCTGAAAACAAAAACGAGACTTTTTTGTGGACTGAGTTCTGACTAGCTGCAGCTCTAAAGCTAATCTGTTTCTTGAACCTAAACTTTTATGGCTCCTGGACCAGATTCGGCCCTTCCCTGACCGACGTGTGTAAAGTTAATAGACGAAGGAGTATCGGCTGCGTTGTTGAATTTTGTGTCACTGTCTTTTAGTTTTAGGACAACAACCACTGAGTTTTATGTTTCTTTATGTTTAGTGGGATACAGTAATGAATAATTTAATTCAAACACCTGGCAGATTTAGGCTTAAAGCAGTCTTTTCATTTTTGTCTACATGCTTCCTCTCCAAGGAAACGATGTTAAAGTTGTGCAGACCAGAATCTGAATAAAACTCTATGAAAGGAGCTAAAGATTAGGGCGATGGTAAGGAGGGCTTCCAACCTCAAAGCCATGAAAGACCAAAAACGAACATCTTTAAGTTGTAAAAACACCAGTCGAAAAATTGGAAAAAGCTGCTCATCATTGCTCAGTCATGTTTTTACAGAAGTTAACGGCAAAGAGCAAAGTTTTCTGTATGTTGGTTACTGTATACATAAACTTCTTTTTAAATTTCTTCTTTAATTCTTTTAAATTATTAATACAATTAATGCAACACCGTTTTCACATGTTTTATGTCCTGTATTTGTTTCTGAAACGCAGCTAAAGGATTACTCTTATTTATTTCAACAAACATCTTAAAGTGAGTCAGAACTATACAAGCTCAGTAATGAAATTCTAAAATATAGGAGAAGAAGGAAAACTCTGCCATAGCTCAGTCTTTTCTATTAAGCTGGTTTATTCTTCATTTAATTATAGCTGTGGTTGCTCCTTTCAGTCGTCGCTTGTTTCTTTTGTTTTGTGTTTTTTATTTTGAAGTACTTTGGCGCTTTGGGACCAGTCGTTGACGGCGGTGGATTTGGTCTGCCTCAGAATGTCACCAGATAAGTTCAGAGGGTTCTCCTGAGGTTAATTGAAAGGCGAGTTGAAAAGCAAACAGTAATTAATTATAAGAAGTCTCTTGGCCCTTACTCATGTGGAAACAAAGCATACTTGATCCAGAATCCCCTCTTGGTTTTCTCGAACCAAGCCATGTGTTTTTCTTGGAACTAATAAGAAGTTGTTTTTTTTATTATTCAGTGGTCAAAGTATGTAGGACAGTCATTTCTAATGTATATAGAAACTGCTTTTTTACCTTACTGAAATTAAAACTTGGAAACTTTCTACAATTTGATGTAAAAGCGTAGAAATGCATGTCAGAAATAAATCGCAAACACTTCTCACCGGATGATTTTTGTCTCACCTGTGATGCTTTTGCTTTTCGGTGTCCTTCAGTCTGCGCTCTGGCATTCTCTGCACGGCTAAAATAACTGTTGTGCAACACGATCGCCGAACAGTTGTGAACAGAGCTCTGGTATTGATCTGTCTCTCTCCTGGCAGCTATTCGGGGCCCTGCTGCGAGGCTGCTGCGCCGACCTCTCCTACCTGAATCTGTCCAAGAACTCCTTCTCTCACAGGTGGGCATCAGATATCTTTCTTTGTTTATCTTTTTCAAAAAAAGAAGAAGAAAAAAACAACTCAGGAGACTTTTAAGAGATCTTTTTTTTCCCTCAGCTATATTAATGTTTTGTCTGGGACCTACGCTGATTTTCTCCTCTTCCGTTGATTCGTTCTTCTCTTCCCGCATATGTGTTTGCAGAATGTGTTGGTGGTTTTTTTTCGCCCATGCACACGTCTCTGTTTGCCAACAAGTTTTCAATCTGTCAGGCGCTCGTTTGGATGCCCACAAGTTTTTTTTTTCTTTTTTTTTTTTCTTTTTTTTTTTTAACTGTGTGCGTGTCTCTCTGTTTACCTTTGCTGGAAGGCTGGAGCGGTTCCGGCTCTCGACAGACCGTGTCCCCCAGGGGCCCGGGAGCTTCCCTGCTCAGCATATTGCATTACAGAATTACAGAGTGGGAGAAGTTGGTGAAAAATGAGACTAATTTTAGATGGGGAATTATTATTGTTGCAGGCCCCAGGGTCCCATGAATGCATTTTTGTGTGTGTGTTTGTTCTGTCTTTGCATCTGCTGGATCTCTTTTATGTCTCCTCACCACTCTTTTTTTTTTCTTTTTTTCCTCTGCCCCATCCACCTTTCATCATCTTTCCCAGCACTTCCCTCCCTCCTCCTGTTCATAGTTCCTCCCTCCCACCTCCCGCTGGTTCTCTGGCGTTTTAATCCACGCTTCCGGTAAGGTGGCCCCGGTGTTGCCGTGACAGCATGGAACCGCGAGGCTGAACGGGGCCGATAAGGAACGGCCGGGGCCGCTGATTCTCATGAATACGAAACCCGGGCATGGATCACCTCTGCTGTCCGCCGCACACGTACACGTGTCTCCTCCGCTTTCGAGAGACAATGAAGCCGCCTGTGTAGATGCTGCTACACACACCCACATACACACACACGCACACACGTACTTGTGGCTCAGAGTTGCTGATAAAGCTCTCCGGGGAGCGTAGCGCGAGAGAGACGGCGACACCGTATCTGCCCGGGCGACACAAGCCGTTGTGTATCTGTGGAGACTCGACAAGCTGTATGCTAATCGTTAGAAATGAACCGAAAAAAAGAAGAGAGGGAGGTTATCGCTCTAACTGCGGCTGTAATGCGGCTCCCCTGCTTCTCCCCTCGTAGCTATCTCGATGGCTCTGTCTTCCTTTTCTCTATTGACCTTTTCCATTTTTAGCCTGCATAACTTCATTTGCTCTCCATTTTCTCCGTCTTTATCTCGTGCCTCGTTTATTCACTTTTATCGCCGTGCCAAGTTAACATGCTTTTATCTCTGCAGGGTGAATATGCTAGAGGATTTCGTGTTTTGTCAGTTTACAGCCATTATCTGGATTTTACCAGGATCATTGGGACTAGAATCGAGACAAAGTGGTTCAGAATTGTCAAGCATAAGGAAGATGATGCATAGCTTTTATGCAGGTTTGAGGAAATTCTGTCAGGGTGTTTTCATTTCACCCCTGATGATCCAGTAGACTCAGTCTGACTGGGGACCAAAATTGCAGCATTTGTTAGATTTTCAATTTGCGTTCATACTGCTCTCCTGTCAAATGAACCAAACCTTTTGAAAAACCTGTTCACCTCCTCGCCTGTGGTGGCGCCGCACCAAGAACCGATGAAGGAAACGATAAGAAAACCTCTGAAGAAGACAACAGCTGCATTTCCGTTACAAATGTGCGCAAATCTTTGTCTATCTTTTGCTGAGGTGGTAAAAAAAACCCCACAATTTTGAAATTAGGGAATTTCCAAATTTCCACTAGGAAATGAAATGAAAATTAAATGTGAATGAACTTGTTCACGCGATGAGTCATTAAAAATGACGAATATAAACACATATTCATATTTCAACCATCATCTGTCAGCAATCAGAGCAGACATTTTTCAGGCGGAGTGACAAGACCTTATATTTGGATCATATGCATCGTGTTGGGGAAATTATAGTCTGTGATCTTACAGAAGAGCCATGGATTCAACACATTTGAATGACACAAAATTGTTATGAACTGTGCCTTGCTGTGAGAGCTCTGGTGGAGCCAGAAGCAGAAGCACAATCTCCAATTCCTCCTCCTACTTTCTGTTGATTTGTTTTTGTTTTGTTTTCAAAATTGATATGTTTACATGAAGCAAATTTATTTTTATGATTTCAAGTTGTGTAATTTTATGGCTTATGAAAACACAGCTGCCAAGTGCTGCTTTCTTCTTCACCAAATGTTAACAACATTGGAGCGGCGTCAGATTTTAGAGCTTGTAGGACTTTTCTTTTTTTCTCTGTCAAAAGACTGGAAGCTGTTTCTCCCACTAGCGCTAGTGTTTTTGTTTTGGTTGTATTTACCCAGCAGGCCCTGCGCTAAAGTCCACTTCTTGCATTTGGAGCTGCCTTGGCCATCCACATGTGTATTTGAACCACACCTGAGTTCACTTCCACCAAACGGAGACCTAGGTTTTTATGCAGACCAGAGTTCACCTTTTTGGAGCGTCCAGTTAGGCTTTCACACCTCCTCAAACAAACGAGAGCTTGATTGAGTTGGAATAAGCACAACTGTTGTGAATGCAAATACATTCAACACAGTTTGAGCTGATTTGGAAACAATGTACAAAAAAATTAATTCATTTTGAATCGGGGGACTAAATGGAAATTCACGCCACACTTTTCAGATTTCTATTTGTATTTGACAAAATGAAAGATGTTTATTTATCTAAACAATTCAAAGCATTGCAACCTAATTAATCCTACTTTTTTTTCCCAATAACCACAAGATGCTTTTATTCAGTATTATTACAAGATAACAAAGTTTTTATCTGTCGCAGGCTGAAGATGGGAGGATTCCTAAACAGTTATAGTGAAAATAATGATCCTTCATTCTAGTAATATCCTGTGTGTGTGTGTGTGTGTGTGTGTGTGTGTGTGTGTGTGTGTGTGCGCGTGAACCTACAGCCTGTGGAAATGGAAAAAAATAAAATAAAACGAAACACAATCCAAAACAAAATCCATTGAAGCTTGTAATCTTTCATTATCCCTAACGCCCAAGTTGGCATGCTATCAGTCAAGCTCTGATTGTTCTAATTTTGACTCCTAATCATCATAAAGCATTGGGTCACGACATACACAAGGACGGGACGAGTGGGGGTGGGTGTGCGGGGTGAGCACGGAGCATGAAATGTTCTGAACTGAGCCAGGGACCGGGAAGGCAGAATGATTCGTCATTTTATTCCTAATACGTTACATTACCGCTTTCATATCCACGCATCAGCTGTGGCAAATGCATGAAGACGTGGGGAATTTTTTATTTTTTTTTTAAAATTGGCTCAGCAATCAAAGAGGAGAGCAGAGTGCAGCTTGACAATCCATATCCAAGGTTCAGGTGATATTACAGCTGTGGCTGCAGGCCGGGTATTTCTGATTAACCTCGCTGTAATAGATGAACTCAGGATGAACAGACAGGAAAAGGCATCTTTTCAAAATACCAGCTTCATGAAGAAAAAAAAAGATGAAGCAGGTGATCATTTCCTGAAAAAAACCAACTCCATCTTTCCTCTGCCGCTCATCACTTCACCCTGCGTTCCCAAGAAACCCTTTTTTCCCCCATCCACCGATGGGGTGAATTACCCGTACTGCGGGAAGCAGAAGTGGCAGATCAGTTGCCGTGACGAGTGCTAAACACATCCGAACCAGCTCGCGCTCTCTCTCTCTCTCTCTCTCTCTCTCCTGTTGACAGGCTAATTTACTGTATTTGCCAAGCAGATGGTTGGCTGATTTGTTATTCTTACCTTTTAAGGTGGTGGCAGTAATAAATGCCAAGACCCAGTACTATATAGCGCCTCCTGGATGTAATACTGACCTAAATGTCTCCGCCGGCGTCTGTCTGCTTTAGCACAGCCACATTTCCTCCCTGCTCATCTGCTGAACGCTTTCTGTCGCTCTTTATAAGCTTTTTTTGCCCCCGCTCCTCTTCCTTATGTCGTTCTCTCTCTGTTTCTCGTTCAGTCTTCCATCTGTTCTTGTTCTCGTCTAAGCACTTTTTATGTACTGTCGTGTCTGGCTGGCTGTGATCCGTCTCTCTCTATTTAAACGTCTCTTTCTTTCTGTTTTTTTTCTGCTCTGTTGTGCCTTCCCTTCCCAGGAGAGGGAGAGACTCTCTGCCGACTTTCCGCCAGTTCTTCAGCTCGGCCTTCAGCCTGACCCACGTCAGCCTGGCCTCCATGAAGGTCCCACCGGATTCTCTGAGGTGAGAACGTGGGCTTCAGCGGCCTCTCTCAAAAGTCTGCCAGCCAGACTTTGTTGCAAGTGACATCTATAGGCTGGACAAAGCGGCTGTAATTAATTAATTCTCGAATCGTTTTTAATTGAATTTCGAACGAACGTGTTCAGTGTAAAAGCCGGTTTTACAGACAAAGTGACCTGTAAAAAAATAAATAAATACCTTTTAAAGGTCTGTCGCTTTTCAAGTGATGCATAAATCAGCATCCCTGCCAGACTCTGTTCTAATGAAGGCAGTAAAGCAGTATTGTCAGTAAAGCGGCGTGTTAAGATCATTTATAAAAATAGTCGCATTAAAGTTTAAAGTGAAGTAGCTACAAAATTAGATTTCTATAAAACATAGGTACCGCACAGTGTAAATCACGGTTTTAGTCAGCCTATTGATGCAGATCCCTCAGAATACACACAGAGGAAGCTTTTCTTTATTTTTTTTTAGCCTTTTGTATTCAAACGATCTCTAGTTAATGTCTGCAGAGCATTGTTCCTGAGCCCAGGGGAGATAAAGACTGAGTGGAAACACGCTGTAGAATAAAGGGGATTTTCTACTAAAAGTGTTCCAGTTCTCAACAAGGACTGCTGCTTGAACTAAACCCGACTGCTTCCATAAAATGACCTGTTTGGGTTTCCATAGCCAGAGAAGTAGCTTATTCCCTTGTAATTACAGCGGACTTCCACCTTTTAGTGGTTTAGTTATTCACATATTCGCCTGTTTGTGGATGTTTTTATGGAACTTGACCCCAAATTATTTGTGGAAAATCCACCTATTGACTTTTTTTTTTTTTTAATAGGGCATATCTAAAATATTCAACACAAACTGCAGCTAGACAAGCTGTAATACCTTGACGCAGTGCTCCTTGACACACTATTGGCTGTAGTTGGCAAAGCAGCCAATCCAGAAGCAGCCTTCTTTTGCTTGGCAATGATTGGTTGATGATCGCGGAGATAAAGAAACCTGTATATGTTAGCTTCTGCGGTCGTGCTAAGATGGTGCTCACTGTGTGTAATACTTATTAAAGGTGTATTTGTTGTTTGAAGTATTAAAATAGGTGTTTAATTCTCCAAAGATTTCGTGAGTGGATTTGTTCCTTAAGTCCTTAGAAAAACCGGTGGTTCTCTATAAATCACTAGAAAAGTCTCATTCAGTAAATTTGTCATCTAGTTGCAGTGCACTATTGTTCACTTTGCTTGTTTTGGTTTTAAATACAACCAAAACAAACCCGCAAGTCTTCCACTAGCTGGAGTAACGACACGATGTTTCACCGAAGACAGAAGAGAAACCCTACACCCACTAAAATCCGCCGACACTCCACTGGATCATTTGACACAGTGCAGTGTGAAAGCAAACTGTACCAGCTGAAAATGTAGTAAATGTTGGCATTTTGGTCCCCAATCAAGCCCAGTCTACTAGACTATCAGATGCAAAAACGCCAGCAGAAAAATATCAAGAAAGCTTCAGTGTGGCACCGAAAAAAATGAGAGGGAGACTCCCAAAATCACAGAGGCACTTTGAACTGACACAAACACCTTTTCACTGACATGAATGTGGATTCTTTAAAGACGGTGAAGAAGCTGTTTTTCTGCCCAGTTGATGCATGGACAGGATGTTTAACATCCATAATGGTAATGTTATCGCTTATTGATGATCCTTGTGCAGTGCTGTTCATCTCTCTTTACTTTTTATGCTGAATGTCACAGACACACACACGCACACACACACACACACACACACACACATTCCACCAGCCTCTCACCTCTCGCTGAACTCACAAGTAAAAGAAATTGCTGCCTGGGACACTCTTGCAATCCAAGCACTTTGATTACAACTTCTTGCATCTAAGTATAGGATTTTATTTCATTTATATATTATTTATTTCACCAAAAATTTACAGTTTAAGAAATACCATCCTGTAGCTGCTCCCACTGCCTGAGGGGAAAAAAAAAGAGCACTCAGCTGTGGCGGTTCTTCCACGAAAGGCAACCTATCTGAGTGCTTTTCTTCTGTCACCTAACTCACAAACTCACAACCAAAAAAAATTTAATTGAAGATATTCTGAACTAAAAATAGCATTAGTTTGTATTTATCGACAGATGATATTTTGGAGAAACTAAAAAATCTCCAATACTCAAGTTTCACTAATTCAAAAGTGTTTTAAAGCATCTATGATAACATTAAGAAGTCCAACTTTGAGTAATCTGTATGACATGGTTCTATTTTTTTTTACAACTGATACTAATTTAGATATCTCAGATTTAGTATCGATCAAAACTGATACTAAATCTGAGTGCTGAATTGACTTAAAGCGTTTCTTTCTTTTAAATACAAATATAAATATACTGAATTACAAATTCATTTAATAACCCTGCACCAATCCAGCACACGTTAGATACATCAATAACTTCACACAAACTTGGTCAGTCATATAAAAACAACTTTATTTTGTTTAGTCAGTTCAGCTAAGAGTGTAACAGCCAATGTTGAATAAATAATAAAGACAAAAAACCAAAAGGTTGACTAAACACATAAAATTAAAACTTCAGCAAACCTTCTGTCTGATGGGTTAGAAAGTGCAATTAGGAATCTAAGTGAAATGTAGCATAAATAATAAAGCCTGATGTTACTCAGAGCACAAAGCATATAATTAGACTGAATAGATTTCCCTGTATGGATCTGGCACATTTAATGTTTTCAGTATCACGACCAAGATGGATATTGATGCTGGAAAGGTGCATCTCCAGACTATATTTTGGTTTTTGCTTTTTTCCCAATTTTTTTGTACTTGCACAAATACCTTAAGGCTTTTGTGAATATCTAGTGGTATTTTAAAGAATCTCTCTTCGGTGTAGAACAATCCAAATGATATTTGACCAGTTTAGATATTTAGTATTTTTGAACTATACATGATCAAGCATATTCCAGACCGTTTTACTTACCCCTTTAGTTTGCAATGACCCTTTAATTTACCACTTACGCAGCGTCAGCATCACTAACCCTTTGTATGTTCTCAAAGAGTTTATAGTCTGCGCAACAAAAGGACTGTCCACTCTCCAACTGTAAGCACGTGAACACTAGTTTTTTTTAAAAATTATTTTTAAATATTTTGAATGTTTGGGGAATCCCATAATTCTTGGCGCCCTGCATGGAGAGCCATAGTGCCTTTAAACTTGCGTTTTGTACAAGTTCAAAAGCTCAGTGTTGAAGAAATGAGAAAGATGCATTTTTGTATTATTAAATAATGGGGGTTAGAAATATAACTCTGAGTTTGTGTGAATGAACTTACACACCACTTTAATGATCATATTTCTGCTACTTCACACAGCTGTAATTACCCAGCAGTAAATCGGGGCCCCTGCAGTCAGCAGATGGAGATTTGTGTGATATGGGATCTAATGCTGTTCATGTGAGGGTAACTGTACCCTGAGCTGAACTCACAATTAAGATTTAGTGTTAAAAATAACAAAAATAATGTCTGATATGTAACACTTGTTCGTTATATGACCATATCCTCTGTTTTAATCATGTACATATAACATACTGATTGTGTGTGGTGTTCCTGTTCTGCCTGTATTGGGAACATTCTGCTGACTGTGTTGCTCTGACTAATGTTTCACCACCTGTGACAGCCACTTGGTAATTGAATCTCCTCATTTGGAATGTCTTTGAACAAGAGGCATCTACTTAGTTGGCAAAAAAATAATAAACTGCAATACAAGCAGTTTTGATCCCATACAGTAAATATCTAAGTCGTTTTAAAAAACACATATCAGTCAGGCGGTGGTCGTTATCAGCCGGTTTTCTCGCCAACAGTTCTTACCGGTGGATTTTTTTCTCTTCATTGAATGCATCAAAAGTGGGAAAAGTAACATGTCAGCAAACTTGATTTTGTGTTTCTGTATTTGCAGATTCAGCTCTTTCTGATTTTTTTTTTTTTTTTGTGGAATGTAACTACAGATTATTTGTGGAAAAGTTGTCTGTTTGTGTTTTTTTTATTTTTAAAGAGCATATAATATTCGAAAGAACGTGGCTGCTTGAGAAGCTGAAGTATGTTAGCGAAATGCTACTTTACATGCTATTGGCTGACGTACACAAAGCAGCAAATCCAAGAGCGTCATTGAGTTTTCTTGACGCTGATTGGCGTCCCAAAAATAAAAATAAGGAATGTGTTAGCTTGTTAGCTTCCATGGTCATTCTGAGAAGGTTCCCACTGTGCATATTAATACATGTTAAGGTATCGTTGGTGTTTGAACTCTTGCAAAAAGCAGGTACAGGCGTTCCTATAAGGGGTCTCGCGTGTCGGTGAATTCTAACTTTTCGTAGGTGGTTGTGATCCTTAAACTCCGCACTGCAAAAACACAAAATCTTACCAATTACTTTTGGTCTAGTTTCTATTGCAGATATCTTAGTACACTTAAACTAGGAAAAAAAACTTACAAGTAATTTTTAGCAAGAAATGGATAACTATTTTAAGTAAATAATTCCTTAATATTGATGAATATTTCTGCCAATGAAACCTGTTTAGTTTCATTGGCAGAAAAATTAACTTGTAACATGGGGAAATGTCTTGTTATATAAGTGAAATAATCTGCCAATGGAACTAGTACTTTTTCATCAATATTAAGGAATTATTTACTTAAAATAATCCTCCATTTTTTGCTAAAAATTACTTGTAAGTTAGTTTGTCTTTTTCCAAGTGTACTGAGATATTTGCACTTGATATTAGATCAGAAGTACTTGGTAAGATTTTGTGTTTTTTGCAATGTGTGCATGCAGAAGTTTCACTGCACATAGTTTTGAGTGTTGTAAAAATAAGACGCAAGATTAGGGACATGGTCTTATAACCTCTTCTTCTTTTAAGAAGAACATGACTCGCTACTTTTGAATTAAAGTGTTATTTGATCAGATGAGTTCATGGGTGACATCATCTTGGGAAAGAAAATCAAAATTGTCAAGCAAACAAACAAAGAAAAACAAGAACAAAAAAAGACTACAACATGCTATTAGCCTCAAAAGAAGAGTCTGAATTAGCTCTCCTAGCAACTAAACAACTAAATCTAATTGAATCCATCACTCTCATCTTGAATAAATCCCTCAGCAGTCTTGACAGATCCACCTGTTTGTCAGTCAAGGTTGGTAGAAATGTCAGAACATGTTTGTTGTCATTGCACGGAGCCGCTCCTGCTAAAAATATACCCACCTACGATGCTGGAAGGCACTGTTGGTGAAAAGCCTTGAGGAGAACATTGACGACGTCTAAAGCCGGAGTGAGAACTCAAATACAAAAGTAGCAGTGGTGATGGCGGCAGTCATAAAAACGATTAATTTAGGTAATAATTAGTGTGTTAGAATGTCAGAAATTTTAATCTCTGCTTTAATGTTTCACGTTAGGTATTGAGCTTTTATTTACTCATTTACTTTTGTAATTTTGGATTTTTCTTTACGTATGTAATCAATTTGATGTCTTTTTGATTTTCTCTTTTACTTCTCCATAAGTAGACTTTTTTTTTTTATTTCTCTGAATTAGGAATTGTTTTCTTCATAAAACATTTATTTATGATCTTTTTTATTTTTATGTCTGTGCATGCCTTTCTTTCACATCAGGACTTCTTGCTTTTTGAGACTTTTGGTAGCCTATTTCATGTTGTCAAACTTTCGAAGTGACGCCTTGGAGTAAAACTGAGCCAAAAAATGTGGTTAATAACTTGGTTTAATAAAGGGCGTTATTGGTTTGGATAGCTTTTTTTTTTCTTTCTAAGTTCTCATTTGGTTATTAAATTGTCTTTGTTTGGTAATAAATTAGGTGTGATTTAAGTGTCCAAAAAGTAAAAACGACACAAACCAAAGTGAGCAAATACTCTTCCACATCTCTGGATTTTTTTTTCTCAATTTGTATTCATATCTGCATTATTTAGACTGAGGGAGCCTTTATAGAGACCTAAAAGATCGACTGTCGACTGCCTTCAGATTTTTATACCATTGAAACTAATCTTCATTCCTTTCTGTGGATGATTTTTTTTTCTTTGCATATTGTTTTAGGTTTGCAGACTAAAATAGCACATGCGTGCAGAGGGTTGTTTGCACCCTCGCCATCTGTGCATTAGTCTTCCAACGTTTTCTTCTACAGTAGATCCAGTCGACTGACACGTTCATGTGGACTGGACTTCAATCAGACGGTCCGGACCGAAGCTTCCTGCGCCGACTGGACTCTGTTCTCGGCAGCTTCAGGAGATCTGCTATTGAAACCACAGTGGCCAAAAACAGAGAGAATTTCTCCAACAGGGATAAAGGGAGCGCAGTGAATTTCCAGTTGCCCCTGTAAGGTGCACAAGCCTGGTGTTAACAAGCAAGAGCCAAAAAACAACAACAAAAATAAAAAAAACCCACAATCAATAACAGAAAAAACAAAGCAAAATTGGCAGCAAACAGAGAGCTGCATGCTGCATGATGGATGCCAGCCAAAATGGAACAGACTTTTTTTACTGCTTACCTCCTTCTGGTGCATCATTCTTACTTTTCTTTTTTTTTTTCACAGGAAGATAAATTTCCTGCATGCTCCTGCTGTGCTGACGCATCCAGCTGAGTTTGTGCGTTTGCATAATTTTTTATGTCCCATTACAACTGGCTGCTTGGCCTTAATAAATATTGAAAGCTTTTTGAAGCAACACTTCTTTCTAAGCTACTTTTCTCTAATCTTTTAAGAAGGCTCTAAAACGTTTAGGTGTGCACGGCAAAATATGCAACAAGATGCACCAGGGTGCTGATCCCATTCAGATTCTCGGAGGGAGGAGATTCAAGATTGGATTTATGTTGAGGAGGAATCTTTATTCTTTAAATTTTTTTTTTTTTTTGCAGTTTTCTCTTTTCTTAATGACATGTTCTCTTCATTTCTTATCAGCGTTCTCACCTCTTCCGCACACATTTTCCGCCATTGTTATTTTCGTCTCTGTTTTTTCACCCTTTTCTTTTTTCTCGTGTTTTCTTTCAGAGCTCTCTTCCTGGGTTTGTCCAACAACCCTCACATCTCCGACCTTCACCTGGACATCAGCGGCTGTGAGGTATCGTCCGCCAGCCCTCTTCTGCTTGCATGAATCCACTCGTGATCTTTCTCAGTTAAGCCTCCCATCATGCTCCGCTCCACTTTTTGTTTCTCCCCACAGCTGAGGTCGGCGGGTGCCGCCGTGATCCAGGAGCTCTTCCCTCGCGTTTCGTGTGTGGGGACTTTAGACGTCTCTGATAACGGTGAGAAACTTCAATCTGTTGGCACACCCCCGCAGCGCATTTGCGCTGTTTACAGCCGAGGTGGTTTTCAGTCGTACAAGAAGAGGCTTCGAATGGAAATACATCATATATCACCTGTTTAAATTTGAGGGGTGAATGCTTCAGTTTGTGTACAAATCATTAATGTTTATATGAAAGTGTTGATGCGGACTGCTGACGGTGGGTATAGATCAGGGGTGCCCAAAGTCGGTCCTCGAGGTCCGGCATCCTGCATGGTTTAGTTCCCTTCCCGATTTTAACGCACCTGGATCAAATGATGGCTCGTTAGAAGGCCTAAGAGGA
>NW_015115761.1:25745-33777 GCF_001443285.1 Poecilia latipinna
AACATGACTCGCTACTTTTGAATTAAAGTGTTATTTGATCAGATGAGTTCATGGGTGACATCATCTTGGGAAAGAAAATCAAAATTGTCAAGCAAACAAACAAAGAAAAACAAGAACAAAAAAAGACTACAACATGCTATTAGCCTCAAAAGAAGAGTCTGAATTAGCTCTCCTAGCAACTAAACAACTAAATCTAATTGAATCCATCACTCTCATCTTGAATAAATCCCTCAGCAGTCTTGACAGATCCACCTGTTTGTCAGTCAAGGTTGGTAGAAATGTCAGAACATGTTTGTTGTCATTGCACGGAGCCGCTCCTGCTAAAAATATACCCACCTACGATGCTGGAAGGCACTGTTGGTGAAAAGCCTTGAGGAGAACATTGACGACGTCTAAAGCCGGAGTGAGAACTCAAATACAAAAGTAGCAGTGGTGATGGCGGCAGTCATAAAAACGATTAATTTAGGTAATAATTAGTGTGTTAGAATGTCAGAAATTTTAATCTCTGCTTTAATGTTTCACGTTAGGTATTGAGCTTTTATTTACTCATTTACTTTTGTAATTTTGGATTTTTCTTTACGTATGTAATCAATTTGATGTCTTTTTGATTTTCTCTTTTACTTCTCCATAAGTAGACTTTTTTTTTTTATTTCTCTGAATTAGGAATTGTTTTCTTCATAAAACATTTATTTATGATCTTTTTTATTTTTATGTCTGTGCATGCCTTTCTTTCACATCAGGACTTCTTGCTTTTTGAGACTTTTGGTAGCCTATTTCATGTTGTCAAACTTTCGAAGTGACGCCTTGGAGTAAAACTGAGCCAAAAAATGTGGTTAATAACTTGGTTTAATAAAGGGCGTTATTGGTTTGGATAGCTTTTTTTTTTCTTTCTAAGTTCTCATTTGGTTATTAAATTGTCTTTGTTTGGTAATAAATTAGGTGTGATTTAAGTGTCCAAAAAGTAAAAACGACACAAACCAAAGTGAGCAAATACTCTTCCACATCTCTGGATTTTTTTTTCTCAATTTGTATTCATATCTGCATTATTTAGACTGAGGGAGCCTTTATAGAGACCTAAAAGATCGACTGTCGACTGCCTTCAGATTTTTATACCATTGAAACTAATCTTCATTCCTTTCTGTGGATGATTTTTTTTTCTTTGCATATTGTTTTAGGTTTGCAGACTAAAATAGCACATGCGTGCAGAGGGTTGTTTGCACCCTCGCCATCTGTGCATTAGTCTTCCAACGTTTTCTTCTACAGTAGATCCAGTCGACTGACACGTTCATGTGGACTGGACTTCAATCAGACGGTCCGGACCGAAGCTTCCTGCGCCGACTGGACTCTGTTCTCGGCAGCTTCAGGAGATCTGCTATTGAAACCACAGTGGCCAAAAACAGAGAGAATTTCTCCAACAGGGATAAAGGGAGCGCAGTGAATTTCCAGTTGCCCCTGTAAGGTGCACAAGCCTGGTGTTAACAAGCAAGAGCCAAAAAACAACAACAAAAATAAAAAAAACCCACAATCAATAACAGAAAAAACAAAGCAAAATTGGCAGCAAACAGAGAGCTGCATGCTGCATGATGGATGCCAGCCAAAATGGAACAGACTTTTTTTACTGCTTACCTCCTTCTGGTGCATCATTCTTACTTTTCTTTTTTTTTTTCACAGGAAGATAAATTTCCTGCATGCTCCTGCTGTGCTGACGCATCCAGCTGAGTTTGTGCGTTTGCATAATTTTTTATGTCCCATTACAACTGGCTGCTTGGCCTTAATAAATATTGAAAGCTTTTTGAAGCAACACTTCTTTCTAAGCTACTTTTCTCTAATCTTTTAAGAAGGCTCTAAAACGTTTAGGTGTGCACGGCAAAATATGCAACAAGATGCACCAGGGTGCTGATCCCATTCAGATTCTCGGAGGGAGGAGATTCAAGATTGGATTTATGTTGAGGAGGAATCTTTATTCTTTAAATTTTTTTTTTTTTTTGCAGTTTTCTCTTTTCTTAATGACATGTTCTCTTCATTTCTTATCAGCGTTCTCACCTCTTCCGCACACATTTTCCGCCATTGTTATTTTCGTCTCTGTTTTTTCACCCTTTTCTTTTTTCTCGTGTTTTCTTTCAGAGCTCTCTTCCTGGGTTTGTCCAACAACCCTCACATCTCCGACCTTCACCTGGACATCAGCGGCTGTGAGGTATCGTCCGCCAGCCCTCTTCTGCTTGCATGAATCCACTCGTGATCTTTCTCAGTTAAGCCTCCCATCATGCTCCGCTCCACTTTTTGTTTCTCCCCACAGCTGAGGTCGGCGGGTGCCGCCGTGATCCAGGAGCTCTTCCCTCGCGTTTCGTGTGTGGGGACTTTAGACGTCTCTGATAACGGTGAGAAACTTCAATCTGTTGGCACACCCCCGCAGCGCATTTGCGCTGTTTACAGCCGAGGTGGTTTTCAGTCGTACAAGAAGAGGCTTCGAATGGAAATACATCATATATCACCTGTTTAAATTTGAGGGGTGAATGCTTCAGTTTGTGTACAAATCATTAATGTTTATATGAAAGTGTTGATGCGGACTGCTGACGGTGGGTATAGATCAGGGGTGCCCAAAGTCGGTCCTCGAGGTCCGGCATCCTGCATGGTTTAGTTCCCTTCCCGATTTTAACGCACCTGGATCAAATGATGGCTCGTTAGAAGGCCTAAGAGGAACATTGACAAGCTGAAAAGTTGTTACTACCACCAGGGAGAGAACTAAAACGTGCCGGATGCCGGCCCTCGAGGACCGACTTTGGGCACCCTTGTTATAGATGGTGGAAGATTGAACTAATATACGTTGTCTTGTTCCAACCTTAAAGAGGCAGTATTATGCGTTTTCCAACCACATAGTGCCAATTTATAGTTCAATCACTTAACTGTTATCTTCAGCTGTTATACAAAATACTGTATAAATCAAACATGTCTTAAAAGAAATTTTTCTTCCTGATGTAATGCCTTGAAATTGGGCCTCTGTCTCTTTAAGGAGCTCTTGCTCTCTTTTTGACGCTCATCTCAACATCGTCCTTCTGATGTTGATAACCTTTTAGCGACGTTTTTACCAGTGTTGCACTGAGGAGTAACTCGTTTAATGAGCTCCGGAGACGAGCAGCTCCATCAGGTGTTTGCTAATTGCTGCTGGCTAGTCTGAAGGAGCTGAATGGAGAAGCCGTGGGGAAGGGCTGTGAGACAGAAGCTTGGAGACCGCAGCTACATCTCGAAGGCAGCGCTTTGTTTGCGCAGCTGACTGGTTGCCACGAGAGATTAAAGGATTTCTCACAGATGCATGAAAGAAGGAAAATAATTACATTTTTTAATTGTCATTATTTCCTGGAAATCAGTTTTTACATTGACATTGAGGAGATTTTTTTATTTTTATTTTTTTTTGGGGGGGTGTAAATATTTTGTCAACAAGGCCTATTTTTGTCGCTCCTGATTGATTCATAAAAGCATGAAAAAGAGTAAAACATCTAAAGGGGTGAATATTTTCGTCCCACTTCTCTTCGACTGTGTACTGTTTCTTTTAGTCTCTCAGACTAAATGTTAACAGATCGCTGTAATATTTGTGCCTGTAACAGTCGTGCAGGGTAGTGTCAGGTGTGTGTAACAGAAAACCACAAATCTCCAGTTTTTCAGTGCACTTTGATTTTTCAACATTTTATCCTTGTAATGCACAGCGGGTTTCCAAGTATTTCATGTCCGGATAGCTGGAATTTCATGAAACTCGAAAGAACTCCCATTCACCTTGAAGCTACTGCATGCCGAGACCAGACTAGATTCTTTGATGTTGCAACAGCTACAGCAAATACGTTTGACTTCTTCTGCAAACCTTTTACAACAAAGCACATAAGACAAAACATGCATAAATCCTTGAGTTGTTTTCGTAGAATCGGTAACATCAAACTAGTCTTTTCAATAACCTGTGGACAAAATAAGTTTTGCGCCTTTTCCCGCTTAATCATCTGAGCTGTTTTCTGCCTTCATATATATATATATATAATCTTTTTTGCTCTCTGAATGAAGCATTTTCAGTCTTGGATGGAGTCACATTTTACCATGGTTACTGCTTTCTCTTTTTCTCCCTCATTTTACAAAAAAGGGTGAGTAGGTGTGTGTCGGCGTACAGTCGGGAATATTTTGGAATTTTTGCGGATTGTGAAAATGTCTCTCTCTCTTCAAAAATTGGACATTTTCACAATGAAGAAAAAAACTGCCTCTCTGAGCCGTTCATACTTATTAAAAACAAACAAGTTCACACACAACACCTACTGCGATTTGAGGACGTATTTCCTCATTTTTCTCAGCTTTTAATTTACTTGTCACACTTAAACGATTCAGACCGCAAAATTTTTTTTAAATATCTGAGACAATCTGAGTGATTATCAAAAGTAGTTTTCAAATTATTATATTTACTAAGAACTCTTTGTGTAAGTGATAATTGCCCACTAAACATAATTGCTGTTCTTTTCACACTTGATGGGGTGAACAGTCATCAATAATTTGCAATGACGAGTCTTTTTGAGTTTTCTCCTGTGCATAGACAAAAAGCCATCAGATCTCCGACTAAACGGCATCGGAATAAAAAGTCTCGATTGATTGATTGACTGATAAACCACCACATTTGACTGTAAGTATGACAATGTGTTTCAGAAATACTTTTATCTGCGTCATGAAATTAACAAATCACACAGAATCCAAGGCGTTCCACTTCTGTTTCATGAGTCCACAGAAACTTTTTTCCAAAAATCTTCAGGCTCGCCGAGATGTTTTTGGCAAAGCTACGAGAAGCTTCTATGTTCACTTTTGCTCAGCTGAGATTTTTACTTTAACTTCCTCATGGATACTATTTTTACTCTTATTGTTGAATCATGAACTCTGACCTTAATTGAGGCAGGTGAGAGCTGCAGAACTTTACATGTTGCTCTGAGATCTTTTGCAATGATCTGATTGAGTGACTGATGCACCTTTGTAGTAAGTTTGATTGGAAGGTTCACCACTTTTTTCTTTAGATCGATTTATGAGGTGTTGCTTTTTGAGACCTACAGTAACTTCATGTTGTTGGATGTGTTCGATTTAAGAGATATTTTGATAATGTAATCAAGTTACCTTCAGTTTTTATAAAAATGATGCATATATCAAACATGGCTCCTGATTTAATGCCTTAAAATACGGCCTCTGTTTCTAAAAACTCATGCTCTTTCTGACAATCCGCCTTCAGGAAGCCGTCACAACATTGCTCCTCTTTTAAACCCTTTAACAACATTTTTACCAGCGTTTCACTGCGAAGTAGCTCGTATAATGAGCTGAGCAGATGCACAGCTCCACCAGGTGTTTGCTAATTGCTGCTGGCTAGTCTGAAGGAGCTCGGAAACTGCGGTTGCGAGGAGGATCTGTGGTCCTTGGTCCAAATGGGCGTTTTGTACAGCTGAATGGTTGCCATGGGAGATGGAAGAATTGAATGTGTGAAAGAATCAAAACAACACTCCAGGTGTTTTTGAACATGATATATATATATATATATAACTCTGGTTATATTTGTTTAACGCTAAAACAAGAAATTTCCATACTTATTTACGGCACTGTAGCTCATGGCAAAACCCACTTTTGTTCTCTGAATATGCTATTATTTTCCTTTCCAGAACTAAAACGCTTAAAGTTGAACACCTGTTCTCATGCTTTATTGGCACTTGCATGGCGGTGATTAAAGATCTTCTCTGAAGCGGGATCTCAGAACGACTCCACAGAGCTTAGTCCTGCTGGCTTTTTGACTCGATGCGCTTCTCTGTTTTGGTTCAGGTTTGGATGCCGACTTGTTGGCTGTCATCCCGGCGTTCTCCCGGCACCCCTCCCTCAAACACGTGATGTTGGGGAAAAACTTCAACATCAAGGGCAGGTACGGACCGCAGTGGGGGGTATGGGGGAGCGGCGGCACAGATGGTGGTGAAGTTGATGCAGATGATGAATGTTTTTTCTTTTTTCTTTCTCCTTCCCCTTCCCTCCCATTTATGCCTCCTCAGGGTGCTGGATGAAATCCTGCAGAAACTAGTTCATTTGGTGCAAGAAGAAGAGTGTGTGAGTTCGATTATGTAACATATTGTACACATGCACGCATGCAGATATTCTCTGTGGTGTTATGCACAGATGCACGCCTACACATGCCTCACAAATTTGTCGCCGCACGCACGCGTGTGCTTCGCACGCCCAGAGACACACACTTGTCACCGAGCTGAATCCTTGTCCTCGTTTATGCCTGTTTAAGCTCAATCCTCCACCTGCCACACACACAAGGTGCAAACATCCTCGCAAGTCATGTTGTCTGCGGGCCTGATGAATGGTTCGTTTGGTCTCAGTCTATCCGGGAGACTCCAGAGGCTCTCTGTTTTTCTCAGCTCTGCAAATCCAGCATGACAACTCGCTTACTCAATTATTTACCGCTGTTGATGGCGACGGCAGCTCACAACAGCGCTCTTTCACACAGTGAAAACGAAAGCGTGTGCGCGTGAACTCTTGCGCCTATCAGTGTAAATGAGCACATTTAAAGGGATTGCGTGGTTGAACTAGTTTGCCGCATGGCAGCATGTCCCTTTTTACACGCCGAGGCGATAATGACAAACTTTAAAAGTGTCGAACGTCGAGTCTCAGTGTGGATCCACATCAGTTGTGTTTTAATCAAAGTCTAGTTCGGTCCGTTTTGGAGGCGAGAATGCACAATCGAACTCTGGTCCGCCCAAAAACCGAGGTCTCTCTCTGTGGTTTCCATAAGCAGGAAGCGTGCTACAGCACAAGGCATTTTGGGTAAATACAAGCAAAACAGACATGTGAGTCTTGTGCTAGCAGGAGAAATGACTCATGGTCTTTTACCAAAGAGAAATCCTACAACCTCTGAAATCTGACGCTGTTTTGCCTTTGAAGGTTTCCGTGTTGTTGACTTCAGTGGTTCTTGGTGTTACTCCACCGTAGGCGAAAGGAAAAAGGGAAATAGGTTTTTTAAAGGGTTTTGTTTGTTTGACAAAATGTAACAAATGTTGCAGTTTTGGTCCACAGTCGAACCCAATCATGTCTTCTGGACTATCAGGTGTAGAAACTCTTTATCTTGTTTTAATAATGAAGTATACGAGTATAAGGAATTTGCCATAAAACGTAAAGGTGAGAATAGAAACTGCTAATGAAGAAATAGCATTTAATGAGTTCATAAACTGTCTTCTTGTTCTGCTTATGGAAAAATAGAAGGCGTAAGCTGAACTTAGACTAGGACTTGTTCACAGGGTAAGGGGCATTTCATGTCTCTTCCATTCACAAGACGTCTCTCTCACTGAAAGATGTGGTTCTCAGTTGTTAGCATGCTAACGAATGGTGCAGGATCCTGCTAGGGGACTAATTTTCCCTCTGTGGCACAGAAGTTTTTGTCAAAGTTGGAGAAGTTATTAAAAGATATGAATATTAATTCATTTGGATCTAAAACCAGAATCTGCTGAAGGATTTTTTGTTTCTCTTTAGTTTGTGATTTCCTGCCTATTTGGGGGACAATATTCATGGAAATGCCTATTCAGATTTTCTTTTTTCTTTTTTTTTTCTTTTTCCATAGAGGATATCGAAGTATTTGTAAGAAAAAAACACAGCTTGGGAACTCGAAATACCAAGGTGCAATGCTACTTGACTCACATCGGCTGGCGTTCACAAAGCAGCCAATCCAGCAGCACCGTTCTCCCAGAGTTGTCATCTAAAGATCCTTAACCCTTTACTAGATTTGTCCCATTTTTTTCCCCCGTTGAATCTGGCAGGCCCTGCAGTCTCTCTCTCTGGCCGACTCGAGGCTTCGCCACCGGGGAACAGTGCTGGTCAACGCCCTGGGCTCCAACGCCTGCCTCCGGAAGGTGGACCTGAGCGGCAACCTGCTGGAGGACTCCGGGGCCAAGATGCTGAGCAAGGCTCTGCAGATCAATACAACACTCAGGTATGCACCTGATTATATATATATATATATATATATATATATATATATATATAT
>NW_015115761.1:37052-39646 GCF_001443285.1 Poecilia latipinna
GACGCAGAGCGAGGCTCTCTATATATATAAAACACTCACATATGCATGTGATTATATATATATATATATATATATATATATATATATATATATATACACTGCTCAAAAAAATAAAGGGAACACTCAAATAACACATCCTAGATCTGAATCAATGAAATATTATCATTGAATACTTTGTTCTGTACAAAGTTGAATGTGCTGACAACAAAATCACACAAAAATCATCAATGGAAATAAAATTTATTAACCTTAACCAATGGAGGCCTGGATTTGGAGCCACACACAAAATTAAAGTGAAATGTTCCCTTTATTTTTTTGAGCAGTGTGTGTGTGTGTGTGTATATATATATATATATATATATATATATATATATATATTAGGATCAATAGCACTTCCATCAAATTTTCCGTGGAGAATCAAGCAACCAAACTTGCAGAAGTTGGTCGACACGGATGAAAGAGTATGAATAAATAGAAAAATGAAGATGCGGAGCGCAGACAGGAGAGTTGCTTAGAGGCAGAGATTCAGAGGAAAGGCTCACCATTGCAGGGGGCGAAAACGTAACTGAGCACTCCTGGGAATTCAGCAATGAATCATCATAAGAAAATAAAAGTCCTTCAGGCATCCTGTGTTGTTATAACACTCAGGAGTGAGAAATGATGCTGAGTAGCTCTTTAGGTGCCTGGAAATAACAAGTATGGAAAGAAATAATGGGAGCTCGAGAAGCCGCAAATGAGGACAAAATCCACATTGGGGGGGAGTGGATGATTGAATAGTTGGAAATGGGGATGAAAGAAAGAAGAAAAGAAAGATAAGGAAGGAACGGGGATGGAAGACCACCTGGAGAGAGTGAGAGATTTGGGTTTTGTTGATTTGAGTTTCTAGGGCAAAGCATGTTGGGGCGGAGACGGGGAGACGGATAAAAAGGGAATATGGACAAGAACTGGTATAAAAAAGTTGGACAGATGCTGGATGGAAGCTGAATATTTCACAGGGGCTCATTAAACAGCCGGATATTGTTCTCGCGTCCCGTATTCCCTCAATGCAGGAAAAGAGCGATCCAATCATCGTCCTACAGCCAACCAATTACTGTGACCGTCTTACAGCAGGAAGGTGTGAAAGGCAGCTGAGTGACTTCCTCCTGATTTCTGAGCCTGTCCCTTTCTATTTCCTGTCTGTCTGTCTCCCCACCCCACCCTTCAGGAGCGTGACGTGGGATCGCAACAACACCACTGGAGTCGGCTTCCAAGACGTGGCGAGAGCGCTGGAGCAGTAAGCCGAACGCGACGTATACCAGCCGGTTTTTATTTTTTTGTCCTTTTGAAGACAAGGGGCTCCCTCATAAAACAGATCCCTCACAGAGACATATGAAAGGCAGATAACCATCCTTCTGAAGTGTTTACTGTTTCACAGCATTTCATCACTCTTCTGACTGGTGTGCCTGTCAGATCTGTGGAAGTGCAAAAGTTTCTAAACTTGTCTGTGTGCACAAAGGCATGTGGGTGTTTTTTTTTTTTTTTTTTTCATCTTTGGGAACCGGCTACGTCTGTAAGAGAGGAGCTGTGGGCATTGTTTGTTTGTTCTAGTTTGCATCAAGATCGTTTTCTTTTCATCCATGCAAAAGTGACTTTTCTTTCTCTTCTCTCTCCATCGCTTAGCAACTTCACGCTGCAGTTCATGCCCCTCCCCCTTTGTGACATCGCTCAGGCGTACCGCGGTGCCCCGGAAAAGACCGAACAAGCCTTGGCCAAGGTCAGAAGTGCTAACACGTCGTTCACTTACTTACTTCACAGTGTGGTTGACGTACTTATCGTTTTAATGCTGTCATTTCGATTGTGGTGCCTCTTGAACTTTTTTGAACTCTGTGTATTTTATTGGGATTTTATGTGTCAGACTGACACAAAAGGATGGGTATCTGTGACGTGAAAGGGAAATTATATATGGATTGAATATATTCTGTTTTGAAGTTATAAATGTTGTTTTTTAGTAGTATATGAGAAAAAAGAGAGAAAGCCTGCCCTCTCATGTTATTTTCAAGTACTACAACGTAGTAAGTTTTTTGTTATTCGAAACAGAACTTATTAAACGGTAGAAATAGACACCGTTGGTGTAAATTACTGTTGAAATCTTTCATGTATGGTTTCATTGCCGGTATGTATGACGTTTGTAACTTTGTAACATTGTTTCTGTCTAGCCATAGCGCTCTAATGTGTTGTTTTAAGGTAGAGTATGCTTGTTATGTTAATTAGATGCGAGGTTATCGGGTGCGCAGTTGGTAGCCTAGATGTACGCATATAGATGTGATGTTCGGTAGAAATTGAATGTGGTGTATTTTATGCTGCATATGATCACATATTCATTGTATTTTTTGTCTTGATTTCAGTTTAACCTTTTAATTGTCATTAAACCTGCTGACAGCGTCCTTCAGTCTTCAGAGTCGTGACATGAGAAAGGTGTTAGAAAGCCTTTGCATCAGATATATATATATATATATATATATATATATATATATATATATATTTTTTTTTTTTTTTTTTAAAAAAATTTAAAAAAAGGGGGGCCCCATTTTTTTTCTTTTTTTTTCACCCAACAT
>NW_015115761.1:42924-58065 GCF_001443285.1 Poecilia latipinna
TTTAAAAACCTTTTTCAGCAATAATAATTAATATAAATATATAAAATTATTATTAAAAATATTTTTTTTTTTTTTTTTTACAAATAATTTAAAGAATGCGGTGCCCACTTGTATTCATCTCTTTTCACTCAACAGTTGGTGTAGCTACATGTACAGCAGCTAGTTTTATTGTGGTTTTAATAGTAGCCTTGCATTTCTAGAAATTTAAATTTCTGCCATTAATTAATTTTAAAAAGTATAAAGCCATGTATCATTTAGAATAAAACAGAAATAGACTTTATTGTCATACAGAGGGGAAATTCTGGTGTTACTACAGCCTCAAGACATATTCATATTACATTTTCAAAGTAACAGTACGTTGTCACTTGACTGCACAGAATCTGAACAAAATACATTCGTTTGTCACAAAATGTTAAAAAAAAGTGGAATCTATAAGAATTTGAGCTTCTCAGTTCACTCATTGTAATCAGTGTTTGTAGTATTTCTATTATAAAAATAATGAAATATTTGGAAGAATACTATGTTTAAGTTCCATTCATCCTAATTATGTACACCAGAAATATGTTTACCCTGTTGGATGATTTTGCTGTCGACTTCCCCGCTGATGTACCAAAAATCACTTTAACCTTTGATCGATATGCCACACATAATTATATGCTAAAAATATGCATTTAAAAAAATATCATGTTTTATAAATACAATAAATCTGTGGCTGTAATGTGAGAAAAGTGATTCTATAACTGTAATCATCGTTACTGTCGCATATTCAGCAAAAGGATCCCAGCGCCAGGCTTCCTGACATCCTGCAGGCCTAGTGAGAAATCATTTTCACAGAGCAGTGTACTTTGTACAATGAAACCACATCAGAGTCATAAATTTTTTATCTGTAAGGTCCAATTTATTCTAAATTTATTCTGCACTTGGATGGAACCTGTGAATGTGCGACGACGACAGAGGGAGGCGTGTGATAGCAGCTGATCCGGACAGAATCCGTTCCTGAATTAGTATTTTTCGGTTCCGAAATGGGTCAGTCATGTTGCCTCTGTCGGTATTAGTGCCATCTACAGACTTTGCAGTCTGTTTACATTCCTTGTCAAGCTCTGCTTTGCCAGAGAAACCAAAAATAAGCAGCATATCTGCGCCGGAATGCACTTGTGCCGGGTCACCTTTGCTGTTGTAACAGCACTCTCTGGTTAATTTCAATATATATATATATATATATATATATATATATATATATATAAAATAAAAAAACAACAAAATTAGTGTTTTTCTTTTCCCTCCCCTGCTCTGTCTGAACATCATAATTCCCTGCGTAATGTTCTGTCTTGCAAAATTTGATGACCCAGCCTTTGTTTTCCATCTGCTGAGTCAGGAAAACAAATCAAAGTCACTTCTTTCTATTGCAAGGGATCTAAATCCTGTTTCCCTATTACCATGCAAATGAACTTGTCTTCTGCCTCATGCTCAAACCTGTGTTTTGTTTTTTCTTTGTTTTGTTTTTTTCTGTGGGGGGCCAGATCCAGCGCGCACTGCTCAGGAACAACCAGACTCAGCGCTTCTCTCAGAAGCAGGCGCTCAGGCTGCACCAGGGTCTCGTCACCAGCACCGCTGAACAGGTCTGCGTCTAAAAATATGTGGCCTGTGTGAAATATTTGGGTTGGACATTGAAATTAACTTAGGTACTTTAGGTGATGGAGCGTCTTTGCGTGAGGGTGCAGCAGCAGCTTTGTGTCCTGAAGTCCTGCGAGGACGGAGACGAGGTCCAGACTGCCAGACAAATCCTCAAAGAGGCCAGAAACTCAAGAGCTGTGAGTGAGCTGTGTGTGTGTGAGAAAAGCTCATACTTTGGCTAACTGGGCATACTGTTGCAAATGAGAGTTACAGGAATTATTTCCACTGGATTTTGTGTTTTTTTACTCACTTCAGTGCTCGACTGTCAAAGTCATAGACGTTGAAGTCTGCGCTTGCAATCTGACAAAATCAAGAATGTTTATTCAAGTCATTGTATCTGGTGAAGTTTTAAGTGCTACAGTAAATGAAAAGGAGCCTGGCAGTGGGCAAACAGCAAAGTATTCCTTTAGTTTAAATAAAAGGTTTACATTTTCCCAAAGACGGACAAAGTGAACACATAAAATAACAAAGGTCAGTCCTGAGTTTTTATTTTTTATTTTTAAATGGGGGATTTTGTACAAAATCAACAATTTTTTAGCTTTGTATAATGCTATGAAGTTATTTAATCATAAAAAAAACATACCCCAAGCGTTGCTTTGACTCATTCATGCATGTTTGAGAAATCCTTGAATCTCCCATGGCAACCACCGTGGGTGTGCCTCAACGCCTGCTCAGACAGTGCGCTGCTCATTTGCCCAAAACTCCGTCTTAGAGCTTTAGTCTCCAGCTGAACTCCCCCAGAATAGCGGCAGCAGCAATTAGCAAACACCTGGGGGGAACTGGGGATCTGCTGAGCTCCTGAGAACGTTTGGAAACGGCACCAATGGACGGCTTGGAAAAGCGTTGTTGTGATGACTTGCCCGGAAGGAAGTTCTTAAAGAGACAGGGGCCAATTTCATCACATACAACTATGATACAGAGTCAATTTTTTTTTAAAAAAGTAGTGCTTGATATGTACAGCAATTTTTTATTTTTTTCACATCTGAAGGTAAAATATTTGCTTGATTGTGCTATAAAGTGACACCATATGCCTGAAAAACACACAATAAATGAATCATGAATGAAAACTTTCGAAGAGGTTTCGGCATGTAGCCTGTCTGCATACTGCTTCTACAAGCTGAAATCCTGTGCGTTGGCTTCTACAGATGTAAAACATTTCCTCATACAACGTTGGACATGAAAAATCCAAACTTTTAAAGTTTTCTTAAGAGCTTTTGTTTCAAGAATGTTCTCTCTGTTTCGCTCTGGACGTACTAACCCCACTGGTCTGATACACTCATACATCAACGCAGGATTTGGGATGGATCGTTCCGATATAAAGCAAGGTATGATCAATGGCATTGATGGTGCTTAATTAGTCATGGCCAATTATGTTATTGAGTCTGTAATGAAAAGTCCATACAGGGTAATTTTGAAGAATTTGCCTCAGCGAGCTTCGGATCTCCCCTGTAATGAATCGCCAATAGCTTGATATTCAGGTAATTAAGCTAAATAAGCTGTCAGGTCAGCAGTTGCGGTGTAAGGACAGAATTTATAAAAGCTCAAACAGCAGGAAGGTAATGCTGGGATGTTTCTTTCTGATTAGATGTAAATGAAATCAGCAGCAGCTACCGACAAATAGCTATTATTAAAGTTTTCTTGCATTCTTAAACGGTGCTTGAACTACGCTTGGTAGAAGATGAAAGCAAATGAGTCGACTCTAGTTTAACCGGTTAAGTGTTTATGCCCCAAATATCCATGCACCGAACCACTGCCCCAGACTGGGGTGGAACAGGATGTGGAGTGGAGCATGAAAAATAAAAAAAAAAGAAAATAACTGTACGTACAGCTGCCAGTGATTGTTAGTAAACCAGACCTGCGAATTACAGATTGGTCCGTTATGACACAACAAGATGATGGAGAATTCACGTGTTTCCTGCTCAGGCTAACAACCAGGACGTTTACTGTACCAACATTTCAAACTGGAGAAATGGTTTCAAATCAACAGGTTAAAAAAAAAATACTATGAAAAATCAAATAACAGTACAGGAGTATTTTTATGTAGCGTTTCTGTATCGCGAACCAGCTTAAAGCGTTGATTCCGATGTACAGACCAACAGGCTCTTTCTGGAGCTTCAGACCCTGGAAAACAAACACAGAAGCGTCCTTTTGTTTCAGCTTAAAGCAAGTAAGAAAACAAACAAACAAACAAATTGTCAGTGGACTAATTATTCAGCCTTCCTGCACTGCTGCCATTAGTGTGTGGTGTCAGCATTTTTTGGTGTGTTCAGGAGCGACCCTGTTCATTTTCTTGAGTAATTTATTTTTTCATCTTATTTTCTTGGATCACTTACAGGTGATTGGGTCGGCTGCCCCATGTTCCAGCTAATTTCTGGTTAGCTTTGTCAGCTACAGACCAGTTCTTTAAAAAATGAAAGAAGAACAATAATGATACAAAAAAATGATTTAAATAGCACAATTTTTACTAGTGAAATATCCAGGATGGAATTATTAAAGCCAACAACTAGAGATGAAAAGCTTCCATCGCTTGTAAATTTACACTCCCCCGTCATAGACGCAAATTTACACACACAGGCCCAGATGAAAGTTTCATGATGCGTTACTTTGATCTGTTTTTTGTTTTTTTTAAGTTTTATTGCCTCTAGTGGCCTTTATTTGATAGTTAGTTGACAGGATAGTGGGTAATGAGAGAAGGGGAAGACATTTGGCAAAGGTCGCCAGGCAGGGATTCAAACCTGCGACGGCCATGTCAAAGACTGAGGCCTCCATATGTGGACGTGCTTAACCTCTGCGCCACCACAGCACATCCTACTTTGATCTGTTTCAACACCAGTTTTAGGTGTTTTTGAGATCATTGCCCCTTTAGAAAATCCTAAGTATTTCCAAACTGCTACCCACAGAAAAAAGAAATTAGGTCAAAATGAGATTAGATTTAGTCTAGACTCTAAGGCACTCAGTGTTTCAGCTGTTTTTCAGTTTTCTAGAAGTTTGTTCCAGATTTGTGGTGCATAGCAGGTGAATGCTGCTTCTCCACATTTGGTTCTGGTTCAGAACCAGAACCAGAAGACCTGAGAGGTCTGGAAGGTTAATGCAACAACTGTAGATCTTTAATCGTTAGCTCACAGACTTAATGAATTTAATTTAATGAGCGCTGGCTGTTTGTGTCTCCGTCAGCTGTACCCGTCCCTGTGTGAGCTGGCCCACGTCCTGTCGGTGGACGGACCGGTCAAGCAGCGGCTGGACACGCTGGCCGGAGAGCTGGCCAAGGCCGCAGACAAAGAGCTGCAGGTAAATCACTGCTTTATTTCCGTTTACGCGACTGTTATTTAAATAGGAGCGAACTGGTTGCATTTAGATTGCCTATTAATGCTGCGTGCTGACTTCAAAAGAAGTGTTGCATTTTAAATCCACAGGGGGAAAAAAAAGACAAACTTGCTAATGTTTCCTATGAAAATCATTTACAAAGGGAGACGGAAATGCGGATGTCTCGAGAATCTAAAAGACTTTGCAAAGTTTAATTACTTTGCTTGTTGGGCTTTTTCAGCCGTTTGCGTCCAACAGATGAAGTGAACATCTGTGCGAACAGACCATATGATTCATTAGCTTAATAACACATTGAACAGCTGCGTTGCACAGGCAGCCATGAATACATTTCGGCGAACCAACAGTAACTTTTCCAACAATCTTTGGGTCTCGTCTTGTTCAGGTGGTGGTCGACTCCATGGTGTCTCTCTGCCGAGAGCTGTGTCCCATGTCCTGCTCGGCCGCCGAGAGGCTCAGCCCGCCTCTCTCCTCCATCTCCGAGCAAGTCTCCATCCCTCGCTCAGCCATCCGCAGCGCTCTGATGGAGAGAGCGGCCGAAGACATCAACCAGGCTCTGGAGTGAGAACAGCAGCAGATTCAAAGCTTCCAATCACGCAGGACTCTGGGGAACATCCTGATTGAACTGTCGTTTCTTCGCGTGCAGGGAGGTGAAGCTGTCCGTGGTCTCCTATCTGACAAACTCTATTGTGGATCAGATCCTGCAGGAGCTCTACACCACCCATAAAACCCTGGTACTGGTAATATCCCTTTAATGCATGACTTCTTTTTAGATAGTAGAAAACGCGTGTTTGTTGTAGTTTGTAGTTTTCTGTTTTATTTTTTAAAGAACTAAACATAGTGCTTAAATGGTAACCACCACAATATTTTTACTGTTCTGGAGGAAAAATAACTGTCCACGTTTGTAAAAAGTAAAGACTTTGGTAATTTCCTGATTTGTGGTATTGTGAGGTATCTTGATTTGTTAACACCAAGAAGGTTTCATTCAAGTTCCTGTCAACAAATCCAAGGAGAATTAAGACCGTTTGTGTTTTTAAAAACGTGAAGTCCATCGTGGTGTGGTGAGAAATGTTATTTACAAGCGGAAAAACCTTAAAATCTTACATAAGGGAGAGTTGTGCAGACTTTAATAAACTAATATTATGTTATTGTTTTGCACAAATATGAGGGTTGATAAAGTTAAAACATCCAAATTTTTCAATATAATTTCTAGAAATTTGGTTTTTCTACAAGCTATCAAGTTACGATCTCTGCGTTTTTTTCCCCCAGCACTATATTGACAAGAAGGTAAACATTTTATTTTATCAAGTCCATTCGATGCTGTTGACTTGAATTTTTCCAGAGTTGTTCGGCGATCTCTTTCCCTGGCCGGTTTTGTCTGTGAAATAACGAATTACTGTATATTGGCTCCTCTTAATTGAACTGCAGGAACATAATGAGTGAAATGAGCTCAGCTGTTGCCATTAGCATTTCATGCTAACGTATTTCATCTTGAAAACTGCGCAGATGTTTCAGTTTTATTAAACCTTAATGTATTTTATATAAAAACTCTGCCTTACACTAAGGAGCTTGAGTTAGACTGTAAATAACACCTTATTATATCACCACATTCTGCATGCTAGGTGCTATGCTAACATTGCATTATGTTGAGTTGCTAGCTCTTGGTTAATTGTTATCTAACTGTGTCATGTTACAGATGTTGAGTTAGTTCTTCTTTTTCTTTTTTACCAGAAAAAAAGTTTTCCCTCTAACTGTAGACTATCTCTACTTTCAAGAATAATTTACTCTGTAGCTCAATTCTTCCAGATGCTAATACATTTTCCGCGGCCACCATACATGGTGATTCACACAAACTGCTCTGAATTCTCCAAGACTCTTGACGTTTAGCCTCAAAGTTCAATTTCATCAGCCTCTTCAAAGCATAATTAAAACTCCTTTCACCTAATGTCAAGTCGTTACTGTATTAATAAGCTTAGTTAAACAAAATAATGAAATAATCCAGGAGATTTTGATGGATCAATTTTGCTAAACATCTTAAAAGCATAAATGATTGATGGAGATGGTTATAATTTTATATAATTAATTACCTTCATTGGCCTTTTTTTTTTGTAAACACCTTTATGCAAGCTAAAGAAAATATTGAAAAGCGACTTCTCTCATCTCAGTGATGCAGATTGTGCCGCATAAAGTCAAAGCTCAACGGGATGAAAATGATGGAAATGTAAAGTGAATCAAAACCAGCAGCAGAAATCTTATTTTGAAGAAATTGAAACCTGTAATATCTGGAGTTATGTCAAAGTGGCTGTGATTTTAGTGTTTACCACCATCACTAGAAATGTTTACTTCCTTGTAGGGGAAATATTTATGCTCTCGAGCAACACAGAAACCTGGTTTGGAGGTAGTTAACTTTATGATCTGATGCTGCAGGGTCCAATCTTTACATAATGTAATCTTTGAAATGAACACGGCTTGAAAGCAGACCAGGAGAGGCTTCTAACAGCATCGCCGCCTGGCCAGCTCTGCTTTGCATTCTGTTCACTATCTCCACTGTTATGTCTCATTCTCCTCGCTGTGTTTTGCTGCAGTGCCAGCCTGTCCTCTATCTTCCCTCGCTCTGCTTTGATGATCAAGAAACTGAGTGTAATTCATGTTTGTCTCAGGCTTTCCAAACCAACTCGCCCTTTTGTTCTGTTTGTGAACCTGACACGCAGAGAGGACAGACCCACCTCTCCTAGGAGACTACATTTAAGGACAGTCGTTTGATTGATGTGAACACTTGAATGACAGTGTTGTTGAATGTTGTTGATGTGTGTGTGTGCGTGTGTGTGTTGCATCAGCTACGACAGGTCTCTCAGGCAAAGCGCTGGGACGATGTCGGGACGGGTAGGCGATCCGTCAGGCATTCGAGACTTGTTGAATCGCTGGATTTCCCCGATGAGGACTTTGGAGTGAACCTTGGAATAGTAAGTGTTACAATATGACGGGAAGTCTAAATATATTTATCGTCTTTCTGGCATGATGAAGATTTTAACACAGAAGCCACTACCATACAAAATTTGCCACTGTGTCCCGATACAACTTTTTAAAATCCCGATATGATACCCATATCGCAGCTATGAGTGTTGGCCGATACCGATATTGACCCGATACAATATCAGCACGAGTCATAGACGTTTAATACGTATTTCATAGCGTGAAATGTTAGAAAAGACTTGATCAAGTAGAACTACTGACCCATTTATTATGAACCAGTGGGTCTACTTTCAGGATACAAGTGCTGCTGGATTGAAATGCTGGGGGAGTGATTATACACTGCAAAAACACAACTTCTTACCAAGTAGTTTTTTTGTCTGTTTTTCAAGTCCAAATATCTTAAAACGGTTGAAATAAGACAAAACCAACTTACAAATAAATTTTTAGCAGGAAAATTTAAATATTTTCCTTGTTTTAAGTCAAACTAGACCTTAAAACAATATTTTAATATGGCTTAAGAAAAGTACTAGTTCTATTGGCAGATTATTTCACTTATAATAAGACATTTTTCCCATGTGATGTTCTTTATTTGGCTGATATCAGACCAATTTCTGGTATTGATCAATTGCATTTTTGTATGCAAAGCAAACACTTATTGCAATACGATTATATTCCTTTACATTTTTATTACATCTGAAAACTTAAGTTGGACTTTTTAGTGTGTTGGGCATTTGTATTCAGGTGTCTTCCTAGCATCTCCAGCTTTGACGCTGTTATCCCACAGCATGATGCTGTCACCACTATGTTTTAAGTGGATACTGTGTTATATTTCCACCACACCTCATGCTGTTCATGCAAGCCAGAAAGCTCAAGGGTAATGCACATTTTTGCAGTGCACTGTACTTATATCATGTCTTCATCTTCCCTGGTAAAGGATACCATGGCGATCAAAAAGCGGAGCTCCAGAACCAGAAGGATCCGTCCGGTCTCCACCAGAATGAGTGAGTCTTCTGCCTCTGTTCCATCTTGCTTTTGACGCAGCTGGGATCAAAGGAGAGTGAAGCAGAAGCAGAGGAATATTTGATTAATGTGCTGCAGGTCAAACGCGACAGGATAGAGAGATCTCTGTCCCAGTTAATTCCTGTCTCCCAGGTTTAGGTGATGAACCCAGTCCCTCTCCCACTCCCTCTGCTCCTTCCCACTCGGCGTCTCTCACTCACTCGGCCTCTTGGGAGTCCCTTTCCACTCTCCCCACCAATGGCTCACCTCTGCGTCACGTGACCCACGTCAGGCCACGCCCGCCGCGACGACACAGAGCTGCACACATTCCTCCTGAATCTGTGAGTAGACCCCTCTGATGTGACGTGCAAAAGAAATAGTCGCTCCCCTCCCGTTAAAGTTTAGTAGAATTTGTCATGTTACCTCCACAAACTGAATGTGTTGGGTTTTTTTTTTGTTTGTTTTTGTCTTCTGATATACAAACACAAAGTAGTGCATGATTAATAATCGGAGGGAAAATGGTTCATGGTTTCCAAAATTTAAGTCAATAAAAATTTCAAAAGTGTGTAGAATTCCAATGAGAGAGAGATCCGTTCTGTGACTCTCTGAGGTTTGAGAACATTAGCAAGCAAACAGCATCCCAAAGACAGAGAAACCTGGCAGACGGGTCAGGAATAAAGCTGTGAGGAATGGTTGGCTTATCGAAGAACTTGAACATCTCGCAGAGCTCGGTTCCGACCCGTCATCTCACATCAGCAGCCGAGGTGGGAGAATCAGCTGATACGGCAAGTATTAGTCGTGAACTCCATAAATTTGGCATTTGTGGAACAGTGGCGAGAAGAAAGCAAGGAACGCCTGTCCAGTTTCTATTTATTAGTATTCACCCTTCTTTGGATGCTTTACTCTTTTAATTGCGAAACAATTAATTTACAAAAAGAAATCTTTCAGTGTCCAAGTGAAAACAGATTTCTACAAGATAATGATATCTAAATGAAAATATGAAACATAAACATGTGATTACATAAATAATCACCTGTTTGTTTAATTAGGAGTGACTGACCTAATTAAACAGAGGTCCTTTCAACTGCAGCCAGTAGTGGAGATCAAATGAGACTGTGTCTATATAAAGTCAGCTGGTTGTGGAAGGTGCATTCAGTGGTTAATCAGACACTCCAAGCAAATAAGTATAAGTCAGGGGATGGGTACAAATAAAAAAAACCTAAGAACATTGTCTGGATTTCAGAGGCTTGTAAAAGTAGGAGGTAAAATGAGTAAAAGCAATCTGTTTCGATCTGCAACAGAACCATGACTTCAGCAACAGAGCAAACCTGAAACGTCCAACTAAATGGTTTGAAGAGAAGAAGGTGGATGCTCAGAAGTGGCCTAGCCAAAGCCCAGTGCACAACTGATCCCCACTCAGCTTGATAGAGCTTGAGCAGTTTTGCAAGGAAGAATGGAGTAAAATTGATGTCCAGATGTGCAAATCTATCCACACAGACTCCATGCTGCGGCCACAGACGCATCTACTAAATAGTGACCTGAAGAGGGTGAATAGTAACACAATTACTTATTTTATGGAAAGAATTTCATTTAATTGTCATCATTTTTTTAGAAATCAGCTTTTTGTTTGTTAAAAAAGCCCAATTTTGTTGATTGATTTGCAAAAGCAACAAAAAGGCTATGACATCCAAAGGGGTGAATACTTTCTCATTGGCACTGTAACAATTTATCTCAGCAGTTTCCTACAAGCCACATAGAGAAGACACAGCAAACATGTTGCTGTGGTTAAATTAGACCAAAATTAGACCAAATTAGTCTACATTCAAAACGCTGTTTTGATGCGACATCGCCACAGTAAAACATGGTGGTGGCAGCGTCATGCTGATCAAAGCATGTTTATGTTTTTTGGGGATATTTTAGTAGAAAAAAGATGTTGACGTTTTCTAGAGGTTTGACAGACAGATCCCTTTGTTTGTTTTTGAGCTCACATCAACAGCGATTCAACCATAATCCCAACACGTGCCACTTTGAGAGATTCTTTATTTTTTTTCCTTCTCTCCTTTTCTACGTGTGAACTTTTGGTATTCATTTTGTGTTTGTTGCCAGAGGCACCTTCCAAAAATAAGTTCCTTTCAAAGTAGGAAGCTGCCACATGTGTCTCTGTGACTCAAATGTTAATAGCGAACCGCCGTCTCCCCGGGAGACCGCAGGGCATCAACAAACAGCAGTTTGTTTGTTTAGTCTCTTTCAAAGCTCATTTCTAAATCGGTGCAAATTTATTTGGGGCGGCATGTTAAAGGAGGTGTTTTACAGACGGACTTCTGCTGGCGTTGGATTCAGATCCGCCAGCCAGCCTTTTGAAAAGATCGCACCTTTTTGTTATCCTTTCCGCTTCTTGTGGACTTGGCAGATTGATCATTTGTTGTTCTCCTTCTTGTTATTTGTGTGTGTGTGTGTGTGTGTGTGTGTGTGTGTGTGTGTGTTTATGTGTGCACAGCATTGCTCTGAGAACGGAGGAGTCAGTATGCTGGAGGACGGACTTCCAGATTTCTACAGCAAGAGAGTTCTGCCTGACAGGTGGGGTCACACTTCGGATTTATTTCCTTTGACCTGTTGCTCTATGACCTCTGACCTGCTAAAGAAGCCATTCAAGGGTTTCTCTTGAATGACTTCTCAGTTTGGTTACCTGGGCACTAAACAAACTGAGAAATGTAATTTTCGAAGCAGCTAGGATCACTGGCTGACTCATTTTTATGCTAGACTAACGCAAAGTTATTTTTCTTTTAAATTAGCTACTGTCCTTCTAGCTGCTTTAGGGTTTCTAACAGACTAAGTTGATAAAGTTAAAAGTATTTTTGCAGACTCACTGTAAAAAAAAAAGAAAATACTTTTTTTCTCACTGATTCACATTGAGTCACACTTCACTTTTTTTTAAACTCAATTCATTTCAGTTTATTTATGTCACCCAGTCAATTCAATTCAATCACACATTCAGTCCGACTGATCCTAGTTATCCAAACAGTTCAGTACGCTCAATTAATTATTCGCCAAACAGCCTTGGACTGCCTCTGTATGCGCTCCTTCATCACATGGACACAAAATCAATCAATTTGCAATAGAAAGAAGAATCATTTACGGCTCTTTGTACGTGTAGCTTTTTACAAACTTCTTGCATTTCCCCCTCCACATCTAGAGGAACACGGAGACTGGGGTTTTCACTTTTTATCCTGTAGATTGCAAACATTTAGATTTGAAATCAAAGCATATGAGACGCTTTTTTTCCCCAGGTTTTTACATCTAGACAAATAAAAAAAAAAAGGCATCATGTGTAACTGTTCAAGGGCAAAAGTACTGCAATATGTCTCTGAGATGTATTGCTGAAATTACACTCTGTCAGGTCATGACGCTGAAGACGTCTTTCATAATAACAGGTGTAACTAACATTAAGAAGCAGGCAGCTGCCTGTGGATGAAAGTCGAGCAATCGTGAAGATGGAAAATCAATCAGACCTTTTTATACAAACACTGGAAAAAAAAAAAAAAAAGAAGCAGAAGAACCGTTTTGGAATATCTGTCAAACTGTTGGAGCGAGGAGCAAATTTAGCAGCTGACAGCAGAGACATTGAGAGCTTTTATTAAGAAATCCCTCTAAAACAACCATTGGTGATACGATTGCCAACCTGCAGAGGGCAGGAGTGAGTCACAAGAACGTTCCATGGGCCAAATTATAGAGGGTTCACCAGAGGATGCAAAACAGTACTAGCTAGAGCTAATAGCTAATAGTAATAGCTAATAATAGTCAATAATTTGTCCAAAAAGCTAAGAGAAAAACATCTAACAAAAATTTGAGAAAAAGAAATAAAAATGCAACAAAACCAGCAGATATTTCATTGTGGTGCAAGATAATGACCCAACACACCCACTGCCAAAACAACACACTTACTCTCCACGCTTAGACCCACAGGGTTTTCATTTTAGCTCCTGAAGAGAAATGAACAGAAATAAGCATCGACTGAAAGAGAACAGAACAAGAAGAATGCAAATGCTTCTTTTCTTTTTTCTTTTTTTTTTTTGGGATGTCGGCGGGTCAGAGATTTGAAGCAGTTCTTGGAAGCAAAGAGTTTATTATAGAACAGAAACAATTAATGGCGATTAATTGATGTTTGAAATAATCTTCAACTGATTTAGTAATAGATTAATCATTAACTTGAATATACTGCAGATGCAATCTTTGCTACAAATGATCACAGAGTGCTGTATCTCTGTGTGCAGTAGTTAAATGAAAAATCTGCAGAGTGACAATTTTTTAAATCTGATTAATCAATTAATCATTAGAATAATTGTAATCTCTTATTCACTTTCATCCATTTGTCTGTTCCGATATGTTGGCCCAACTTTATCTTCTGAGCTTTAGGTAACAGATCTACGTGTAAATTCATAGAAATACAGACTAAAATGTTGATGTCTCTTATTGTAAAAACCCAAATCTTTATGAATGTAACTATCATTTTCTATTTAACATTATTATTTTCTGTTCTGAAACTCCACAGCGGGAAATGTGCCACTAATTTTTACGTAGTAAAAATGTGACCTTGCCTCCATTTGTGGCAAAGTGACGCCATACCAGAGACGCCGAGTTGTGGCACGCTGGATCAAAGAGCCGCGCGGCCGCGGTTCAAACCATTAAGTCTGTGAATCCAGCCTTGGCCGCAAAACTCGTTGTTGATTCGCTGCAAGCATGAATTTCCAGCCAATCGATCAAACTAGTGATGACTACATCTACGTGAAGGTCATTGCTTTAGGGGAGAATCCGCAGATTGTTATTCAGTTTTACAGCCTCTGCAGAGAATCTCATAAGGATGGTCTTTTATGTCTTAAAAGAAAACATTATTACTTTACCCAAGTCAAAATGATAAAAAAAGACGAGAGTTTTCAGATTTCTTTAGCTGGACACTCAAATACATGTTGCATGAGGAGAACGAGCTAACTCATTAGCTGTGCGTGTGCGTGTGTGTGTAGCAGATTTATTAGCATGTCTTAAGATAGAAATCCAAACTTTTGTGTTGATTTTTCTCAGTAAAAGAAAAAATAAATAAACACTGAGATTTTTTTTTCTTTGCTTTTTTTTTTTTTACAAACCACAGCTGTTGGTCACCCTGCTGCTTACATGTCACACTTAAAACTGATGCTTACCCCGCCGCTCCCATTTAAGTTTTGGTTGTTGTTGTTTTGTTTGTTTTTTTCTTTCTCTTGTCAAAATTAGAAAACGGAGAAAGCATGTAAAAATGTGAACGTAATCAGTATAATTATATAATTGTATTGTAATGTGCTTTCTCAATAAAAATGTTAATATAAAAAAACTGATGCTTAGACATTTTCTAATATTGTCGAAGGTTAAAATGTACAGAGGGTCATCTTTAAAGTATGGATGGTCTTTTCTCTTCACCTCACCCCACAGTTTGAGTTTTGCTCTGTTTCTTTTGTTTGTGGACTGATTGCCATGGAAGAAGTCAATTTTGGATTTGGTGAAAAAGTTTGGTTTTGATTATAGGTTTTGGATTATTATTCATCTATTACACAATAACCATCCTATTTCAGTTTTTTTTTTTAAAGCAGAATTTGCTAGAATTTTGCTTAAAATCTCCTGGAATAGAAAAAGACCAAGCGCGTCGTTTATCTTTGTTCTTTAAACGGGGCATGATGTTCTTTCCCACAGTTTCACATCTTCTGTTTTACATCAGACCTTACATGGAGTATTTTCCATCATCAGAACAAAATCAATGTCGGTATCGCCACCATATTCCTAAATGGTCCTGGTCCTTTAACAATCTGCTCGATAGTTGGTGAATAAATCACAAAACCAAACATTTCTAAGCCTTTCATGAAATGACTGAGAAGGAAATCAGTGTCACAGTGAGTCCCCATGTCTTCACCTGTCCTCGTCCTTTGCACTCGCCTTCCTGCGTGTTTTAGATGTTTTTCTGCTCCATCGCAGACGATTTAAATGATTAAATTAGTCCCTCAGCAGGTCATCAGGATCGCTGGCGGCTGTTTAATGGCCCGTCACTTTAAATCAGACACACTGGAGCAACGGCGGATCTGAAACACGCCAGACTGAGAACTTCCAGAAAAATGGCGGGCGCCTTAATCGCGGCTTGTAGACGGGAAGCTGCTC
>NW_015115762.1:0-1100 GCF_001443285.1 Poecilia latipinna
CACACACACATGCACACGCACACACACAGACGCACACACACACAGACGCACACACACACACAGGTGCAAGCAGCTGCTAACATTTTAGGGTTTTTAGCTTAAAATGCAGCATTTGCAACAGAAATGTTGCCTTTTTAACATCCATTCAGTTTTTTTTCAAATACCTGATTTATTTCCTGGTTTGAAGGAGCAGCTTCGTGGTTTTAAGTCTTGATCGTTTCATAAAAGCTTCATTTATGAGATGAAACGGGCCACTGGTCTAAAATCAGCTCCTCTTGGGGAACGTTTGGTGGTCAGATGAGATAAAAACTGAGTTCTTTGGTCACAGTGACAAAATGAATGTTTGGAGAAAAATCATCATAAATCCAGAGTCTGAAGAAATCAAGCAGCTGAAATGTTTTGGTAACAAACTTTATTCAGGTAAAAATAAATGTGAAACTGTTTTGTTAAAATGATCAACAATCAGATTTTTTCTTCACTTTTAATAAAACCAACATTGAAGATTTAAAATAATTCAAACAAAAGACAGAAAACAGCAACAGCAACATCATCAGCGTAGAAGGAAACTGTCAGACGTCAGAGATTCATCCTGAACCCAGAAACAAACGTTGATGGAGAAAAACTTCAAGTTATTTTGTTTTTTATGTCACAGCTTGAAATTGAGCAGAACCTTCTAGAAACCAGAGGAAACAGTCCAGATAGAAACGCGTGATTAGACGTAAGCTTTGGTGGATTCTGTGTCGGTCCGGGCCGTGGCCGTGTAAACCTTCGCCGGGTAACCTCTGCAAAACGAAACGGGCCGAGTCAGAGAAGAGCGCAGCGTTCAGAGCGGTTTGCAAATTATTTAAATCAGCTGCAGCATCATGACGTAAATACGATCTGAGAAACATGAGACGGCTCAGAAGTGTCTGCATTTACCTGTTCTTGCCAGCAGGTGACGCTCTCTTGCAGGCGCTGCAGAGGAGACTTCCACCCAGGATGCAGAGGGAGCCTGCGGCCCAACCCATGTAGAGGCCGGCACCGAGCTCGAACCTGCAGGAGCAGGGGCAGCGGTCAGGCAGTTCAGGACCAGATCAGGTCCGGTTCAGACCCGGTTCAGG
>NW_015115762.1:6157-9317 GCF_001443285.1 Poecilia latipinna
TGTGGGTGGGTGTGTATGCGTGTGTGTGTGTGTGTGCGTGTGCGTGCTTACCTCCCAGGATGCACATGATTCCTCCGGTGGCGGCCATCTTGGCCTTGGACTCCACGGTGACCGATCCGATCTTGATGCATTTGAGTCCCAGCAGAGAGACGATCATGCAGCCGAGGCCGAGCAGCAGAGAGATGATCATCAGAGCGCGACACGCCTGGACGTGAGCTGCAGGAACACACACACACACACAGACACACACACACACACACACTGAGGATGCTGTTCTACAATAAACTATCATTATGTCACAAAAACATTTTCTAAAAACAACTGAAGCTAAAAATTATGACGGAAAATATAAAATCTGTTTAAAGTGACAAATTGTCATACAAATGTCAACCTTTTAATAGATATAATAATGGCTTTGTGTCTAAATTTGATTAATCTGATTTGTGTTTTCTGTCAGTTTATTTATTAGAAACTAATAATAAAAACAAAAATAAGTAAAATTTGGTATATTTCCTGTTTGAGATCCATTTGAATTACTCTATGCTTTCAAAATAATGACTATTAAATGTTTCATCACTTTGGTTTCTCTTTCAACAATAAAAAATAAATAGTATATCTGGACTATAAAAATACAGATATCAGCAAATCAAGGTAAATAATGAAATATGTTTGATTTTTATGCTATTTCTGTTTCCAGTTTAATCTATAAAAAGTGAAAGTCATTGAGTCTTTAGATTCCTTTTGTTTAAATGAAGGAAATGTCTTTAATTCTGTGTGAATCTGACTTTAACTCTGTTTGTCTTTGAAGTAAAGTAGGAGGAACTGCAGCTGCAGCAATAAATTACTGCTGCTGCAGCAATAAATTACTGCTGCTGCAGCAATAAATTGATCTGCTGATCATAAAAACCGCCGCGCCTTTTTACGACCGGCTGAGAGTTTCAGGGGAGAAATGTTGACGTTTGGTTTCCAACAGCCTTCATGTCGTTTCAAAGCATTTCTGAAAAATCAGGTGAATTTATGTAAGTTTCCCCAAAACTGTAAGAGCTTTCAGCTAAATGTGGGAACAGGAGCCAAGATTCATTTCATGTCTTCTGATAAAAACTCAGAATAACTTTATGAATTAATGATGGTTTAAATGTTAAACACATTTAATATGTTTTACAGCCTAAATATTTGACTATTAAATATTCAAGTTGTTTTTTTCTTCACTTCCCTCCATTTTACAACCAGCAGGGAAAACCTTCAAAATGGCGTCCAAAAGAAAACCGACCCGTCTTTCTCCATGATGATGGAGAGAACAACTAAAAGCATATTTTAATATTTTATTTAAAAGTCTGACTTTGTTGAGATTATTTGGCCTTTTAGTTGAGACAAAATGACAAACCAGCCTCTAATCTTTCAGTTTTGGGCGGGAAGCTTCAGACTCTGAAATCCCCCAACCTTTGGACCGTCGACCTGCTGCCTCTTTGTTCAAACTGACCTGGTTCCTGTCAGCTCACCATTTATTCAGGAATCAAAATCCACCAACAAACTCAACAGTAAATTTGAGGACAGATTTACTTTAGCGATGAAGCTAATTACCTCCGTTCCTCATTTCAGCTCATTAACCTAAAGCAGCAAATAACCGGCCAGAAAACGACCTAATGTGTAGAATCTGGTACAAACGTCTAATTTCAATGTTTTCTTATGCTTTTCACTGAGAGACTTTAAAACTTGTGTCTAAAGTAAACAGCTAGTTTGGGTCCTGGTCCTGGGTCTGGTCCTGGGTCTTGGTCCTGGTTCTGGGTCTGGTCCTGGGTCTGGGTCTGGGTTCTCCAGCGGTTCTGATCTTACCTGGGAGGGCCAGCATGGACTCAAAGTCTCGGCAGTTGGCGATGCCGGCGCTGTTCTCGGCGCAGGCGTGCCACAGGTTCTCGAACTCCCTCTGAGAGACGATGACGCTGCCGGACACCGAGGAGATCTTCCAGTAGTCGTTAGCCAGCGCCGCGCCGGTGACCAGGAAGCCAATCATGCACATGACGAACCCCACTGCCTCCAATGCCGTCGACATGGTCGCAGCGTTTCTGGAAAACCTCTCAAAATGAAGAAAAGAAGAAGAAATCCAAGTTCTAAAGATGATCTGGGACTGAAGGAGCCTCTGCTGGAGCCTGAAGGCAGAAAGTCAGAGCAGCGAGTCCTGAGAGGTGAAACCTTTGGCGTGAAGTCAGAGCGTCCTGATGCCTCTCCTTCAGCTAATCTGAAGCCTGAGCCTCTATCAGCAGGACTTTGGTCTCTGCAGGGGCCATAAACCACTGGGCCACTCCCGGCAGTTCCTCTCTAGTATGATCACAGTGATGATGATGATGATGATGATGATGATGATGATGGAGAGCCACTCCTCAGATACTCCGGTAGAGAGACTGGAGGTCATGGTGAGCCAAACAAACAGGTTTTCACCCTAAAACGGTTCAAAACCACCAAGTAGGAGGAATCAGCTGTGTTGCCATGGCAGCCAGCGCTATGGAGACACACACTTCCTGTCACAGACAGACTGGACAAACATTTCAGGGTCTCTGGTTCCCAGTAAGACGTCAGAAAGCATCAGCAATATTTCTGAAACATGTTCAATGTTTTTATGAGCGTTAATCATCATCATCATAAAAAAAAGTGAAACCAGAAACAACCAAGCAGAGCAAGATGGCAGCAAGACGTCTTCTTCACCTGGTGACCACCATTAATGATGTCATTAGTGATGTCATTAATGATGTAACGGTCTGACTTTTACTGTAAATCACATTTCCTCTGTTAATCCACAGTATTCAGCCACGCCCCTAACTCCTCCCCTCTACAGCAGACTGACTACAGACCAGCTCTTCATCTCCCGGGTCCGAAAAGCCTCTAATTCCCGAGTATTACTGCAGATAAGAATTTAGAGAACTTTTGTTTAAGCTGGGCGCGGGAAAGATTCGTCTAAGCTCTAACTACCTACATCCAGACGTTATGCCCCGCTTCTGCCCATGATTCAGACAATCGGAGTAGCCCCGCCGGTGTCCGAACCCATGAACCACATCTGTTAACGGTAGTTCTTTCCCTAATTCAGAGGTTCCCAAACTGTGGGGCGCGCCCCCTAGGGGGTGCGCCGTGTCATTGCAAGGGGGGCTGCGGGAAGCCGTCTTGATGA
>NW_015115762.1:13559-15658 GCF_001443285.1 Poecilia latipinna
GGTCCGAAAAGCCTCTAATTCCCGAGTATTACTGCAGATAAGAATTTAGAGAACTTTTGTTTAAGCTGGGCGCGGGAAAGATTCGTCTAAGCTCTAACTACCTTCATCCAAGACGTTATGACCCGCTTCGGTCTATGATTCAGACATCGGAGTAGCCCCGCCGGTGTCTGAGCTCATAAACCATGTCTGTTCACGGTAGCTCTTTCCCTGTCATTAACGTGCACTTGTTACCGGCTAAGATAATTTTAGCGACTAGGAATAAGTCCCAGGGTCATTATTTATCTGAACTAAAGCACATACGAAGCCACCCTAATTCACTAGGACCACAACCACTGATTTTACAATGATCAGAAAAATTAAATCTAGCTGACTCAATTAATTTAGCTGTCCACAACATCAAATTAGGCTTTAGTATTTTATTAGCAAGCTTTAGCAAGGGAAAAGACATACAGCATTTCAATAACAAATTAAGAATTTAAAACTTTTAAGATTTTCTAGAAATTACTCCTACTTATAATCCTAAACTGTGTCTTAATCTGAAATAGAGGCTTTGGGGGAGGCAGTATTACTCAAACCCAGATGCAGAGACGATCTTGGCAGCAGAAAACTTTAAAGTCCATGGATGGAGTCCTGTCTTTGTCTTTGCAGAATCCTTTTAGAATAGATCCAAAGTTGAACTGGTGAGAATCCTCAACAAACTCAGTTCTTTATCCATATACGATTTTTGTCTATTCCCCATGTCCACTGCAGCATCGTTGGAATCTTTTGGGTTGAGCGTGGGGCCGCAGTCGAATCAGAATCCCGGGTTGTGGGTAAATGGATCTTGTCCCTTCCTTGTGCAGCGAGCAGTCGTCCCGGGGTATCATCACGCAGCCCTCCGTTGATTCTGCATCTCCATGTGTGCTCGACTCGAACGCTGCGGAACAAAGAACCCCGATCCTCCTGTCTGGTGTCTTTTTATTCTGATCAGTAGCCACACACTTTCTTTCCTCACGTGCGTTTTTCCTTGATGTCAACTGCCTTTTGGTTGGCCTCAACCTTCAGATGAACTCCCTTGTTTTTTAGAACTGAACTTTCTGAAGTTCTCTGTTTGCCCTCTGCACCTGTTTCCTTCATGCATCTCAAAAATCTCACTTCCTGTTTCTGCTTGGACAGATGATCTCATATCCATCACCATCTTGGAGACATGATGTCTGTTCTGATGACCTAATGTCTTGGTCACCTCTGCTCCCCTTTCGGTTCCTCTTTTCCCCTGACCTTTCACCTACTATCTACCTCCAACACAACATCAGTGACCTTTAGTTACAGTTACACACTTCATACCATTTCAAGTTCAATGTCAAAATCACATTTATAACCTTTTAGTTTCTCTGATTTAGCATTCATTTATAATTTTATAATAACCATTACTTATTAGTTACTCTTATTATAATCATGATGTGAGTTATTACAGACATTTCCGAAAAGAAACCAAGAATAATTCATTATTCTAATTATTTGACACCATGTTACAGTTACTTCTTTCACCTTTAAGTACTTCCATAAGTATAAAAGTAAGTGTAAATATTCTTATAATCAAACCAACATCAACCACTGGTTAAACCAATATTAATTATTGGTTTAATCATAAGTTATCATTATTAATTTAAGTATTTTACTCTGGGTTTTATCCAATTACTCAAAATGTTTAGATGTTATTCTTTAAACCTTTAATGCCCAAAATGAGCAATCTGAACTATTTTTAATCACTGCAGGCTGGAAACTTCCTCTTTCTCCAGGAAACCTGCTCTTCCTGTTCCATGACTCTTTCTGTCTGATTATGATTTTTTATGATTAAATAGAAAAAAGTAGAATTAAAGCAGGACACAATAACAACACACACAACCAGATTAATTTTATTACCGTCTGACTCTACTGTTGGGTCTTGATGTCACCTGTGTAATCAGTTTTAAAGATAACTGTATTTATTGTTATTATTAAACTAAAATCTCCAGCATGGGGAAGTGGGCTGAGCTCGACTTTTCTCGACACCATTGGACAAATGATACCAAAGTAAAGATATTTGGTTGTAATGGACAAACCCAAACACAGCAGCTTAG
>NW_015115762.1:18820-38820 GCF_001443285.1 Poecilia latipinna
ATAGATAACTTTATTTATTGTTATTATTAAACTAAAATCTCCAGCATGGGGAAGTGGGATGAGCTCGACTTTTCTCGACACCTCTAAAGACAAACCAGAAACAAAAACTAAAATCTAAAAATCATCCACTATCTTGTTTTCTTTCACAGGAAATAAAAACATTTAAATCAACATTATTGGTATTTATTGAATCAGAAATATTGATATTTATTTTCAGGATGTTTTCACTCTGACTTTGGTCGTTTGTGTTTATAGAAGAAGTAAAAATGTGGAACTTTGTTTTTATCAAGTTTGACCTTTAGAGGTTCAGCTGAGGAAAGAAGAAGTGATGTGTTGTCATGGAAACGGTGATGCTGATCCGCTTCTCCAGAACAGAACTGTAAACATGAAGCTGATGATGTCATCATGAAACCTCAAAACAAACTAAATAAATCGCCTGCAGTTGGATAAAGGCAGCGGAGCGGGCCGGGTTTGGTTCTGGTTCTGGTTCTGGGTCTGGGTCTGGTTCTGGTTCTGGGTCTGAGTCTGATCCTGGGTCTGGTCCTGGGTCTGGTTCTGGTTCTGGGTCTGGGTCTGGGTCTGGTTCTGGGTCTGGGTCTGGGTCTGGTTCTGGTTCTGGGTCTGGGTCTGGGTCTGATCCTGGGTCTGGTCCTGGGTCTGGTTCTGGTTCTGGGTCTGGTTCTGGGTCTGGGTTCTCCAGCGGTTCTGGTCTCAGTGAAACCGTTATGAGCCTTTATGGGTTTACTGGTTTTATGGCCGGTTAATGTTTGCTCATCATCAGAGTCCAAAGTCTGACTTCTGGGTTCTGATCCGACTGAAACCGGGCCAGAATCCGACTGATTCTGATCCATTTGCATCAACAGCCTCACAGGTTTTATTGGATCTGCCTTCAGTTCTGGTTCTTCTTGACCTCTGACCTCTGGTTCAGCTGGTTCTGGTCGGTTTCGCCTCTCCTAACCGGGCCTGGCACCACAGCGACTGGAAACCAGAGCAGGTCAGCAGGTCAACATGTTCAGCAGCTGACGAATTGACCTTTGACCTTTCTGTCAGGCAGCTCCATTAGAAAACATTTAATGTAACTGAGTGAGCAGATTGAACGGCTGCAGGAGGGAAACCTGGATTAATTTAATCTCAGTTTGAATTCATCTGGATATTCTGAAGTTTTTCATGTTTTTTCTCCATCTTTACACGACTGAATAATAAAATGATGCTGATGCAGGAAAGAGTCTGAAAACTGAAAAAGCCTCCAGTTCAACAGGATGAACAAAGATTTTTAACTAACTTTAACTTCAGGCCCAGTCAAATTCCCGTCTGTCAGAAACGAGTCGATTTCAGAGAAACAAGCCTGAGGAAAAACCAAAAGGTTCGAGAAGAAAACCTGCAGGACTGGATGAAAAGGAGACAGAGACGTTCTATTTTGACAGAGGATCACTACGTGACGTTTTACCTGAAGAGTCCAAATCAGACTGTCCAGAATATCACTGATCATGTTTAGAGATAATATAATAAATAATGTGAGAAAGAGGAGAATATAAACGATAACCATAGAAACGTCCTAATAAAAGGATCAACTAGAATATAAAGAATGAAACAATGAGGAAGAACTGGAGCATGATCAAGAAAATAAACACAAAAGTGAAACCAAAACAAGTAACATCCTGATCATCTCTATTTAAATAAAACATGTTTGTTTCTATAAACCATCTGGTCTCCAGATTTATTCAGATTATTCAGATTATTCTGTTCTAAGAACCAGAAGTTACTGCAGATTATCAGAACCACAGGAGATGAACGACCAGAGGGAGACATTTACACCAAAACACTGAAACATTTATACATTCATTTCACATATTTATGATAAAAGATGTGAATATTCTCTGATGTCAAAACAATTTTCTCTGATTAAAAACTTCCTTGGTGTAAAAATGAAAGAATTATTTCAGACAAGACAGAAAAACTTAATACATAAAACCAGACGGTCAGATTTTAAACATGTTTAATGCTCATCTTTAAAACCAATTACACAGATAAAAACCCTTCGTTTTACTTGCATGTGACTTTTAGAGACGTCTGCAGAGAAGAAGAAAGTTTTAAAAACATGAAAAATATTCTCTGACATAAAGTCAGAAATTTGGGTCAAAAATGCGACAAATTCTGTAAAATTGAAGAGAAAATTAGAGAAATAAAGACATGAGAAATGTTTGGTTCCTTTAAATCAGAACTGAAAACATGAATGTTTTAGTTCATCAGTTTCCTTTTTTATTTCTCTGAGTTACGTCGAGTTTTTCTGGTTCCTGTTTCATCTGGAATCCTGCCGAGATCCTGAATGTGTGAATATCTCATTTGATCTCTGTGAGGAATCTTGATAAGAAATCCATTCAGCAGCTTCCCTGTGATCAGACGTGTTAGTGGAATAATTCCCTCCCAGTAAAACCATCATGTTGACTTTACTGGTTCAGCTGAAGCCGATTTTATCAGAGCAGAAACTGATGAGTCACTGAGCGGCTCGACGGTCGAGAAACAAAAACAGGGAGGAACGCGTCACGTAGACATGCTGAGCCCGGAGCTCACTGCTGCAGGAGAGGTCAGAGGTCACTGCTGCAGGAGAGGTCAGAGGTCACTGCTGCAAAAATACAGGGGAAAAAAACAACTATCTGTTTCAGCTGCAGGAAACGACAGCAGTCAGAGCAGCAGGAAAACTAAATCAGGACAGACCCAGACCTGAAATATGTTTTTAATAATTATTTTCTTTCAGTGAGGTGAGAGCAGCTGCAGCAGCTGCAGCAGCTGCATTTCTTCTCCGCCTCCCTCTGATCCATCCAGGTGTGTCGAACCGGAGCTGACAGGTGAAGCCCTGAAGGCTTTCCCAGCCGGTCGGACCAGATCTCCGTCTTTAAATCTTACCTCAGCATCTGGGCGCGTCGCATTTCCTCACCAGATCACCAGCAGATCACAGTGGATCACCAGCAGATCACAGTGGATCCGTGCTGACTCTTCTGTTCTCCCAGGCTGGACCCGAACAGACGATGGGTTAGAGCGACGCTCCGCAGGACATCCAGACACGTTTCCTCCCGCAGGATCAGAAACTGTCTGGTTTCTCCGCTCTGTGGGACTCCGTTTGCTGCCATGGCGACGAGGAGGAGCAGGAAGCTGCTCATGATGGTCGTCCTGCTGGAGTTCACCAACGGTGAGCAGAAACCAGACAGAAACGTCTGAACTTTTCCTCCAGCAGCAACGCTGCAGAGCTGCAGGCAGAACAACCAGCAGAGACGATTCGTCCAGAAAGAACTAGAAGTTCAAACTCAAGTCTAAAATACCTCATGAATTATTCCTGCTGCAGTTTTTCATAGTGTTGATACTAGAAAAAATAATCTGCACAGAAGCTTAGATATGAATGAATGAAGAAATGAAATGAAGAAATGAAGAAATGAAATGAAGAAAACAGATTTTATAACATTTAATATGAAGATTTTCAAATAAAAAACTGAAATCACAGAAAGATGAGAATAAATTAAATGTTTAGTTTCGTTAGGATTTTAAATCTGATGGTTCAGAACCGCAAAAGTTTCCACATTTCCAGATGTTTCCACATTTCCAGATGTTTCCACATTTCCAGATATTTCCAGATGTTTCTGGATGTTTGATTTATTAAATTTCCCTCTGGGATCAATAAAGTATTTTTGAATTTTGAATCTGAGTTTGACTCATGATGGAAACTGTCCCTGCAGGCGTCTGGACGCTGCCGGCTCCTGGGACCGTCTCCATGGACTCGGTCAACATGAGACACGTCCTGCGCTGGACGCAGCCCAGAGCATCATGCAACTCCACCGTGCTTTACTCCGTTCAGTACCAGGGGTGAGTAAAGTCACCTGATAAACAGAGGGAAATGCAGGAAGCTAAAAGATCTGCATAAAATGCTGTCGATGAATCATGTTTATATTAATGATGAATCATGTTTACATTAATGCTGCTGATTGTGAATCATCATCCAGTAAAGATTCACATGCAGATGAAAAATGTTTTGGTGAAAATTCAACAGGATCTGAAGGTTTAGTTTTTGGAAACTGAATCAATTTTTAATAAATTGACTCAATAAAAAACTAAAAGGCTGCAGGCTGACTGACCTCTGAGGTCAGAGGTCAATAAATGGACTAGATGCTGTAAATGTAATTAAGTTTCTGGATCTGATTAAAATCAGCCTTTTAGAAACACGTTTGGTGATTTATTGAAGTTATAAAATCATCAAACAGATTTCAGTGGGAAACACAATCAGATCTTTTCTTCCTCCTTCCACTAACTTTTCCCTTTTTCTTCTCCTTAATCAAATCTGTCACCATCTTCATAAATAAAGACTTATTGATTCCTAATGCATGAATAATGTCTCATTTCTGTTGGAAACAGTAAATGAAACCATTCAGCTGCCAGACTCTGTTCACTCAGATGAACTTTTCTGTTTGCAGTTTTTGGTCTTTTGTTGCTTTCAGAGGTAGAAAAAAAAACTATTTGCTCACATTTATCTATAGATATCTTCATTCGTTCATTGGTGAGTGAGTGAGTGAGTGAGTGAGTGAGTGAGTGAGTGAGTGAGTGAGTGAGTGAGTGAGTGAGTGAGTGAGTGAGTGAGTGGTCATGATATGCCCAATAAAAAACATGGAAACGTTCTGATCCTAAATGATGCAGAAACGTTTAAAGGTTTTGGAGAAACTGCAGCAGCGGATCGGCTGCAGCTGGACAGGAAATGAGACGAAACATTTTTGCTCTGAGCAGAAATTTAACGAAGCGACGGCTCTGCAGGGGGAATCAGGAGAGGAACAATTAGAGAAGAGAATAAACACAGGAAGAACCGAAGCTGGATGTTCTGCAGTCAGAATGAAACGTAAAAACCAGCTGATCAGCAGTTTTTTATTGACAATAAAGGGGTTTACAAAATAGCAAAATTAACAAACAAGTAACAGAACAGACAAGAGAATAATGTCAGGGTGTTTCATAGGAAGCACAAACAAATCGAAAAGCAAATGTATAAATAAAAAGTTAACTCAGAAAGATGTTAAAGTGAGCGCACATATCCATTGTCTTACTGCTTTTCTATTTATTAAATACTGGAGAGATGTAATATATTGATTGAATTCCTCTGTAAAGGCTGAAAAGTGAGGTTTCTGATTTGAGAATTTCGCTGATCTGCATTTTTCTACAGTTACTGTTTCCTCATTATTGATTCTTCTGAACTTTTTTCATTTAATCTGAGTTAAAACATCACTATGGTTTCTATTGATGCAGTTCAAGACTGTTTAAAATACAGTGGTGCAGTTGGTAGAGCTGTTGTCTTGCAGCCAGAAGGTTCTGGGTTCAATTCCCGGCTCAGGGTCTTTCTGTGTTGTTGCATGGTGGGTTTTCTCCAGGTCCTCTGGCAGAAACATGACTAAATTATCCTTGATGTGATTATTTGTCCAGTCTGTCGTTGTGATGGACTGGTGACCCCACCGCGTGCCCGGTGATAGGAACCAGCAGCCCCCATGACCCCAGTAGGGATTAGGACTCTGGTGTCGGGATCCAGAGAGAAACTCAGCTTGGAGACGAATCAGTCTGGTTGAGGTTCAGCTTCTTTACTTTAATAACACACAGAGAATCCGGAAATGTTACTTTTGTAAGAGTAGCAATTCATTATAATATAACTCAAGTAAAGTAAAAAGTATATTTTGGTAAAACCCCGTCCCTCTGCTGGAGCCCCGTTCTCCTGGATTTAAGACCAGAGGGAATAAACTCTGAAAACGTTCTGAAGGTGAAGCGTTTCCACATCAGTAACTGTGTTTCCATTACAAAACTAAACAAAATGCTGCTAATAAGAAACTTTAAAACATAAGTTTGTCAGTGCGATAGGTTATTTAAAAATATGCATCTCACTTCCTGTCGTCTTCTTCATCATTTCCTCCAGTAGTAACATCTGGCAGTTGATCATCATATGATGCAAAAAAAAACATCCAAAATAATTCATTTTTGTGAAACACATTAACTGTGGTGAATGGAAACACAGCTGGTGTCTAATTTCAGTTTTCTCATTCATCATGCTGGACCTCGTCAGGCTTCCACACGATCGGTTTCTTTCTCAAACTGATTTTGTGCTGAACGTCTCTGATCAGATTCCAGCCCAGTCAGTCTGGAACATTCTGGAGCCGTGTGTCACCTGCTGTACATCAGAAGCTTCACTAAAGTGCCAGCTGATCGCTCCGACGGTTCTTCTGAAGCCCAGCAGCATTCTTCCGTTCACCGCGCTGCAAAGGCTCAGACTGCAGCTTTCATTCTCATCAGAACAAAAGAACCTATGAACCAGTTTTATAGGCTCATATTTAAACCTATAAAACCTGTTTAGCCTTTTATTAGCTGAAACTCAGTATTTATTAATCTCATCTGTACCTGAACGCATCCAGAGAATAAGAAAACTTTAAAATAAAAAAATCTGACACTTTTAATAGTAACATTATTTGACACCAAACCAGTCAGGAGAAACATCCGGAGGGCAAAGGGCATAAAGTCGGACTGGTTTCTGACGTCTTCTCTGGAAACAAATTTTCTCTTGATTTATTTTCATTATCGCTCGTTATGCTCAGAGCCAGTCATGCAGCATTCCCAGGAAACCATTCAGACGTTCACCTCCATCCCAGAGTGATCATGTTCTGATCTACCTGAGCCGAAACAAAGTTTACCAAAGTCGAACCGAGACGCTTCTGGAACAAACCTGACAAATAAACTTCTTAATAACATCAGAGCCCAACATGAATCTCATGGTTTGGCTTTTTTCCTCCACCAACACAGAATCTCTGCTCTTCTCTGTTTTTATTTTTATCAGGCTTGAATCATGACCTGATACTTGGGACTGATGCCCAGTCAGTGATTTAGTGCAATGAGCATAATAATAATAATAATAATAATAATAATAATAATAATAATAATAATAATAATAATAATAATATACTTATTTGTAGAGTGTTTTAAAGACATATATTTTTATTGCTCCTTTCTTCTTGGTGTTAATTAGTCTCCATCCCTCAGTTTCCCAGCATGCACTCTGCCTCTGCTGTCCTTCATTTGCTTCTGATTGGCTCGTTGTTTTTTGAAATGTTTTTCAGTTCAGTGTTAAACTCCTCTCCATCATGCAGCTGATTCTGTTGAGCTTAACACTCAGCCTGAGACACAGTGAAGACCGGAGCGTTAGCTTAGAGATGTTAGCTTAGAGATGTTAGCTTAGAGATGTTAGCTTAGAGATGTTAGCTCTTCTCCCAAATCATCATTTCTATAATAAAAATATTAACGAGGTAATAAAGCTCAACAGAGAACTGAAATGTCAGTGACAGATTCAGGTGTTCATGTCCCTAACAGTGATTCAGTGAGCCGCCTGGTTTTAGAGATCAGGCCTACAGAACCTTCAGACACATAAAGTCAGTTACAAAGTCGGCCTTCTGTCACCTGAAGAACATTTCCACGATTAGAGGACTGATCGCAGCAAAACATAGAGAAATTCATCCGTTCATCCCCAGAACCAAACAAGCTGCATTCAGCTTCTATGCACCACAAATCTGGAACAAACTTCTAGAAAACTGCAAAATAGCCGAAACACTGAGTGCCTTTGAATCAAGATTAAAACCTTCCTGTTAAAGTTGCTTTGGATTGATCAGAACTGGATCATTAATCAATATATTTGATGTGCATTAATGATTTTCTTGATGGAATTTTACAAAATGCAATGTTTGTTTGTTTCATATTGAATGAATCTTGTTATGTTGTTATAGTGTAAAGCACTGTAAAACATAATAGTTTTATGGAGTCAAACCTTGTTGAGGTTGTTAGTTTTAAACAAACAGTGAATGAAACCAGCAGCAGCTTCAGACTCAATGAAACGTTTTCCAGATGGAAGCAGCTCATTTTTCTAAATTCACAATGAAAACACAGATTTATGTATCGGGTAAAATTCACACAAGCTGCAGAGACAACATGTTGTTTATGAGCACCAGCAGCCTGACTCTGTTTATGTTTTAGTGTTGCTTCATATTCCAGCAAACCGACCCGACCTGACAGACGAGCAGGTGAGTCACAGCAAACAGGAGTCAGAGTGATCAGCGCCTGCAGCCATTAGCATGTCTGACTGACAGCTGCAGCGTCCTGCAGGGGAATGCAGATCAACGGCTGCAGAGCAACGCTGGTCCTGAACCTGAGGTCAAAACCAACAAAAACATTCCTGACAATCAGAGCAGAAAGATTAGAGAGGATTACTGAGAGTCTTCTCTCAGAATCAAACCCAGCTGGTGGAAAACTTCAGAGACTGTAACCAGGCTGCAGGACGTCACAGAGTTTCCACCCGTTTCTGTTTCCAGGGAGTTTGAGCTCCTGATCAAGAACGGCAGCTGGATAAACGCTGCCGAGTGCCAGAGGATCCCCCTCACCAGCTGCGACCTGACCTTTGACCTGGGGTCTGACTCCGACTACAGCCTGCGGGTCAGGGCGCAGTGTGGCTCCAAGATGTCCGCCTGGGCCAAATTTCCGTTCAACAGGAACAACAGTAAGAGTTCTCCACCGATTGATTAAACCCAAACATGTCCAGCCTCAAAGGTCGTATGTTCAGGAAGGGATCATGTGTCTCTGCAGTCACGCCTCCAGTTCCTGAGCTCAGGGTGACGGCAGCAGGCGACGTTCTGCTGGTGTCCGTCAGGAAGTTCCCTCTCACCGCCGTTACCATGGTGACGATATGGAGGACAGACAAAGAGCAGCAGGTGGTTTTCTTCACTTTTATCCTCCTTTTTGTCTCGTTTATATTTTCATTTCTGGCCTCTAGAAGCTGCAGTTTGATCATCTCTGGAAGTTCAGCCTGCAGCTGTTTTCAGTCACATGAACTGACCTGATGCTCCTGCGTTTCTGTTTCTGTCTTCAGACTAAGGATTACTCCATGCCAGCAGACCAGGAGGTGCTGCAGGTCGCCGCCCTGCAGGAGGGAGCGGTGTACTGCGTCAAGGCCAAGGTTGTCCTGAATCTGGACGTGCAGAGCGGGTTCACCGACAGCCACTGTGTTTCCATCACAGGTGAGGAAAACTTTTCAGACTCACTTCTTCAGTTTGACTCCAGAAAACTAAAACCAGTTTAATCAGCAGCCCTTTTTGGAGCGGTCTCAGGTCCGCTTGGCGTTCGCATTCAATCCAAACTAAAATTCACTTTAACCCAGACTGAGGTTTGGACCAGAGTTGGATTAGCATTCACACCGCGCCCAGCGAAGCGGACCGAACCGGGCTGGTGTGAATTCATCCTCAGACTGGAATCTCATTAGAAAACGGGTGAGTTCCCACTTGGCTGGTGCTTTAATCAGAGCCTGGCTCTCCTGCAGGTCCTGGCGCTCCGGCGTGGAAGCAGCCCACCGCGGTGACGGTGACGGTCGTCGTCATGTTGGGCCTCCTGATCGGTTTGTTCTGGGCGCTCGTCCACTGTCGCCCCGACTCCTGTCAGAAGTATTTCCAGAAAGAGCCGCTGCCGTCGTTTCTGGTGGGTCTTCAACACGTCGTGCTGTAGATTTCAGTTTTTATGGTTTGTTCACAAGACAAAGTCAGGATTTTCTAAGTCTGACAAAATTTTCTTTCTTATTTCTAAGTTTAAAAAACATATTGTAAAGTTTTGGGGAATTTTCTCCTTGAGGAGCTTTTCAGTTTCTAAAGAGGAGAAAAAAAACCAATTGTAAACTGCAAAATTAAAACAAATAAATAAAACAATGAGTGCTGGGACATTTTTCTGGAGAAAAAATAACTTTTTGTGCCATTCAGGATTTAAGCAAAAGCAAAATCACTGAAAGACTCAACCGAAAAAGAGACTTAAAAAAATGTTTTTCTTTTATGGTCAAAAATACCTGATAGAAAAACAAAACTGACTTTTTCAGGAAGAAAATGTTCCACGAAATATGAAAATGCTTGACAATATCTAAACTTTTTAAATTTATTTATTTTAATGTTGAGACAGAAAATTTGGTCAGACTCAGAAAATGGACATCCATATAATGAGTTTCTATATTTTAACCTCCAATGCTGTTTATCTCTGGATGATCCCATTTCCCATCTGAATTCAGATTTTCCACTGATGTTCTTCCTCTGCTCAGACATTTTTATTTTTCTCTGTAATCATGTTAGAGAAAAATGACGACTTGATCCAGAAAGGTTTGGCTTGATGGGCGGGGCTTCTGCTGCCTGGCGCCATCTGCTTTGTGAAACTAGTGTAGAAATAAATCAAACTGCAGAAAGCAGGAGCTCAGCGTTTGGATTTATGAAAGAATGTTGTTAAACTTTTGAACCAGGTTGATTTTCATCTGTGTGCAGATTGGGAACGTCACCGTCTGGATTGCGATTCCCCAGCAGAGGGAGGAGCTTAGTGCTGTCACTGTCAGCCCCCCCCTGCTGAGAGGCGGAGCAACGTGACCCCGGCTCAGCGCTGTGATCGCCATGGAAACAGCCGTCACTCGGGGCGACCGGGGGTTTCCCGGGTCCGGCTGACCGAAGGAGGCCGACCTCGAGGTTCTGCTGCCTTCAGGTTTAAAACGAGGCTGGTTTACCGGCATGAAGGGGGAGGAGGTCAAAGGTCACAGCATGTTTGTGTTGTACAGACAGTAAAGGAATATTTCTATAAACTGTTCTCAGAAGATTTAATTAAAGCCATGAAGGCTCTGAAAATGCCAGAAAAAGATCACATAGAGGTTCATGTTATATTTATACATAAAAAGTAAAACCTAAACTTTACCCACCAGATAAAGAACGAAGATTTGGTGAGTTACAGGTTTTATTTCTTTATTTTCCACCATAACAGATTTATTTTAACCCAGTTTATTCAGGATTTGTGTCGACTTAAGGGTGGTTTTATATTATATTATATTATATTATATTATATTATATTATATTATATTATATTATATTATCTCTCAGGGTCTCATGGTTTTATATGAACACTTTACCAGGTTTGGGTTCAAACTCGGAGATCGTCTGAAAAAGACAAACGTTTTTATGAAGGATAATATAAAGTGTTTTATTGTCTTATTGTTGTTTCATTCAACGTTCAGCAGTACTGCGTCTTTTTATTTCAAGGATTTTTGTTTTATATTGTAAAACTCTTGTTTTGTCATGTAAAGGTTTAAAGAATATACATAAATAGTTTTCAGGGTTTTGTTCCCTGCTGCTGCTAGTTACCATGGCAACAGCTACAGTTTCCTCAACACAGGAAGTGATTTAACACGCCGTTGCCATGACGGTCTTAAAGCTGGACGTTCATGGAGGCTTTTTTTATCTTTATTTCAGTTTATGTCCTTATTTTTAATCAAATAAATCTTTTGTTGTCCCAACTTCCTGTCCAGACTAAAAAATATTTGTCGATTCCTTTGATCAAATTTAGACTTCAGATGAATGTCTGAAACATTCATGTCGGAAAGTAAATCTGGCTTTTCTGCATTATTGTTCTGAGGGTGTGAAAGATTTTTCACCAGTAATAATTCTGAAAATGTCACAAATGTATGTTTTTATCCTGATCTGATTAAAGAAACGCAGAACTTCCCAGAAAATAAATCATGTTTAATGTTGGAAATGCTGCTCTGTGAAAACTAAAATAATTTGCTGAAGAACGTTTATCTTAAGCTGTTTTCTGGTGTTTTTCTGGACTGAATTTAAAATAAATGTTTTGATTTGATTTTCCTAGAACAGAATTTTTCCTTCTGTTGTTTGGATGTTGGAATGTGTTTTAAAACAAAGTATAATTTTGTCCATTTTCACTCGAGAACAATGTTCTATGTCAGTTAATAAATGAAGAATTTAAATAAACTGCATGAATGAAAGATGTTTATGTTTTTTGTATTTTCCTGGTATTTTGATGATTTATGTTTTGTGATTAACTCCATGAGGACAGAAGGACTCTTCACCATCACCCTAATCTCTGATTCAAGGTAGAGGAAACGTGTAAAAGGTTACTTTACTTAAACCTAAATCTGCCGGGGGTATGAATACTTTCGGGCTGTACAGAGACAGACTTCCGGAGGAAGTAGAAGTACCGAGCAGGAAACACCGCCCCCTGGTGGACGTTAAAATGTATTTACGTCAAAGTAAAATATGAAATGTTCATTTTATCAAAGGATTGATAAATATCACGTTTTTCTGTTAGATAAATATGCATGTAAAAGTTTACAAAAATAAATGTTCTTACATGTTGTTGGATAATTTAAACATTGAGAATTAATGGGAATCAAAATTTAACTATTTCTAAATATTGTTCTGATAATGAAAGATGTAAATTAAAGTGCCTTGCAGCTGTTAGTTTAACTTTAGAAGTTGAAAGCATTGCATTAGAAATGCTCTGAGGGCATAGCACTTCTAAAAGCTAAGTATGCATGAAAGTTTCTAAACTTATTTAGTGTTAAACTGGATTTACATCATGTAAGATGAATGTTGTGAATCCTGCAGATCAATGACTGAAGATGTGCTGCCCCCTGGTGGACACAGGAGCAACTGACTGTAATCATAATCCAGTGTTGTGAATGAAAGCTGAGCTGAACTGAACGGTTTGTTATTGGAGTTTATTATGAGTAAACATGAGAATTTCCTCTGCAATTTTAATTACATGCATCTCAGAAAATTAAAATATGAACGAAGTTAATTTATCTCAGTAATTTGACACCAATGGAGAAACTCGTGTTTGAAAACAACCTTTTTGCAGCAGTTATATGACATAATTTTCTGAAAAGTAGCTTCCATTTAAACAAACGGTTCAAAATACAGTCCTGTGTCTATACAGACATTCAATGTCACTTCTTGAAGTAACATATCCTAACATGGTTATGTGTTTAAATAAACCATCTCTAAGCAGCTAAAGGAAAAGTTGATTCGATTATCTCAGTTAAATTCAGTTTATTCACAAAATGCCAGTTCACAACCGCATAGTTTCAGGGATTTTACAAAACAGTAAATTCAATCCAATTATCTGCTGGATAACTGGATCCAATGGATAATTATCCACTTATCCATCCGTTTGTTGCCATGACATGACTTTCACACAAACCCTAAAAATCCTAATTGTGGAACCTTGCAAAAAATAAAATGAAAATAAAGCAACGAGATCTCTATGTGTGAAAAAGGACAGATTTTTCTTACAGCTAAACAAAACAGGAAAAACATCTATAAAGTATGCGACAGACGCTCACCCAAAGTGAAAAGCAGATACACAGAATCATTAACAGCCCAAAGACACACAGCAGACGCCGTCTGCTCACAGTTCACTATTCACAGATTCACCAATTTACTGATTTTTTATGTGGATCATAACTCAAAATTATTTGAAGAAAATCTAAAATATTTGTTAAAACATGCACTTTAGGAAGCTGAAATATTTTGTTGTAATTCTCCTTGAAACACTTGATACACGATTGGCTGATATTTTCAAAGCAGTCAATCCAGGAGCACCGTTCATTTTTCTTGGCACTGATTGGCTGAACCCACAAGAATGGCAAAAAGGAAGACTGTGAATAGAGGCAAGACTGTTTCAATGGGAATAATAATGCAGATTAAGGCCTATTTGGTGTTTGAACTCTTAAAGTAGGGTTATATGTAAGAGTTTTTGGAGTGGGGTCTTAGATATTCACAGGTTTTAGCCATTTGTTAGCAGCCATGGTCCCGAACCCAACAGTGGTGGGAACATCTTTAAAATGACAAAGTAAAACAACTTGTTTTGATTTCCAGGAAAATACACAAAATACAATACAATTATTATAAAAAGCCATTTAAAGAAGCAAAAATAAGTAAAACTGAAAACAGCTCAGCCAGTGTTGGTCACTGACTGATTATTGTTGTGAAGGCATCAGATTACTGATGACCCAGAACTTCCTTCTCTACTCTGTCTATGATCTCTGCCTTTTCCTTCAGTTTCATCAGAGACTGAACTCTCTCCTTCCAGCCTGGCTTGGCCTCCTGTTCCTCTCCTTTAATGAGCAAGTCGATGTATTCTGGAGTGGTGAGAGGATTTGGGTTCAGGACTATCTCCTTCATTCTGTTCAGACATTTTGCAGCCTCTGCAATCAGTTTCACCACATCATCCTGCATAGATCGATACTCAGACATCAGATTTTTCATCAGCTGCTCTAAGGTTAGCTTCTGTCCACAGGCCTTTTCATATTTTTCTTTTAGTTGTTTCACAGTTTGTGCTTCATCAACTTGACTATATTCCCATCTGAAGCTCTGGTTAGAATGAACGTTCCAGAAACATTTCCCTGGACACACCTGACAGTATCCTCCCTGCCCCATTGCAGCACATCCTCTCTTACCATCATCATTCGGTATGCTACAAGGGTAGTGACAGGTAACACAGCACTGCATGCAGTTGGTGATATAATGCCTAGTGTGAGAAATATCAATTTGCCTGTTCTTTCTCCCGGTGATGTGAAACACAAAGTCCTCATTCTTCCTGATCTCTGCTTCATGCTCTTTGAGTTTGTCGTTCGTCTCCCTGATATCCTCTAGCTTGGCCAAGTTAAGTTTAACCTGCTTCTGAAGCTCCTCCACTGTACTCTCCAGTTGCTGTCTTTCTTTCTGAACCTCAATGGTCATTGTCAGTCTTATGGTTTTGATGTTGGCTAGACTAGCAAAGAAACCGGCAATGTTGTTTGTCCCCATGTTCCAATACTCAAAGGTTTTCTCTTTGTACGGCCAAATCATGCGTCTTACTAAGGAGGATTTGTTGTTAGCAAACAGCACTGAGTTATTGAATTTGAAGTGAACTGGCAGCCCGTCTGCACCTTTAGGACATGGGACACCGGACACTTTGATGGCCTCTACAACTGGTTGCTGCTGCTCGTCTGCAAACGTCACCAGGATCCTGATGTTTTCTGCCACATCTTTGCCAAAGATTGAGAGAGCTGAATCAAACACATACCTTTGTGTTGATGTCAGTTCAGTTAGACCTGCCTGAACCACGAAACACACAGCATCAATGTCACCAACGCCTTCCTGGTTAGCAAAGAGGTTACGCAGCTGCTCTGTGATCTCCTTGTCTCTGTCTACGCCGCCGGTTCCCCCAAAGCCTGGAGTGTCTATGATGGTGAGGGAGTAGTTCACCCTGAATCCCTCCTGGTGGTAGAGTTTGTACACTGTGATTTCTGATGTCTGACTGTGAACCTGTGAGTCTGACTGACCTTCGTCCACTAACTTAAACCGAAACGAGTCTTCCCATCTAACGCCCAGAACGTAGTTCATCATCGCATTGATGACAGTGGACTTCCCAGCACCTGCAGCTCCAAGAACCATGATGTTTCTGTTACAATTCATGGATTTCTCTCCAAAAGTGAAACTCTTGCAGCCATTAATGTTGGTCTGTTTCTCTTCTAGAGGAAGTCTGTAAATCGGGACATGGCCGGTTTGTGACGTTATTAGAGTGCTTTTCCCTTTGACAACATCAGCCAGTCGTTTAGCTCCTGGGCTTGACTCAGTGCAGGTCTTTGAGTAGCTCGACCCACTGGTGAACGACACGAATACATCTGAACCCAGTGTGACTAAGTCTGACACTGTGATGATGTCCAGCGAGTTGAACCAAAGTGTGACATTCACAGCAACTGAGAGGGTTGTTATCAAAGAGGTTGAGAAAGTCAGGAACACAGTGACTGTCACTATTAACACTCCTAATATTTTAGGATTCTTTAACCTGGAAGGGAAGATATGTTTCAGTGTAATGATGTTAAACCGATGCAAACTAAATACTAAAGACACAATAACTGAGATAGTTATTACCAGCACGTTTGACATGAAGAAGAAGACAGAGACCGTCAGTGTGAGCACTCCTGATATCTTTGGATCATCTAATGCCAGGATGACCAATTTTAAAAGGTTCCTCCCAGATGTGAAAACATCCGTCAGAGTGATGATTTCCAGCCAATTGGACCAAAGTGTGACGTTTACAACAACTGAGAGAGTCGTTATCAAAGAGGTTGACATGGTGAGAAGCACTGCGATCGTCACCATGAACACTCCTGATATTTTAGGATTCTTCAACCATGACGGGAAAAAATGTGTCAGTGTAATGATGTTAAACCGATGCAAACTAAATATTACAGACACAGTAAGTGAGAGAGTTATTACCCATGAGTTGGACATGAAAAACACAGTGATTGCTGGTGTTAAAACTCCTGACATCTTGGGATCATCTAATACTGTGAAGACGAACTCGGAAAGGTTGATCTCAGATGTGAATACATCCTTCAGTGAGATGATTTCCAGCCAATTAAACCAAAGAACAACATTCACAGCAGCTAAGACAGTTGTGGTCATTGGGTTTGACAGAGTGAAAAACACTAAGATCGTCACTGTCATCACTTCTGATATTTTAGGATCATCTAATGCTGATGGGAAGAAACCTGCCAGTGTAATGATGTTCAACCAGTGCAGACTAAATACTGCAGACACAACAACCAAGAGAGATGTTGTGAGGGAGTTTGACATGATGAAAAACACAGTGACTGTCAGTGCCAGCACTCCAGAAAGCTTAGGATCATCTAATGCTGTGAAGGTTAACTCTGAGAAGTTCCTCTCAGATGTGAATACAGCAGTCAGAGTTATGATTTTCAGCCAGTTAAACCAAAGAACAACATTCACAGCAGCTAAGATAATTGTGGTCAATGAGGTTGTCAGAGTAAGAGACACTATGATTGACACTGTTACTGCTCCTGATATCTTAGGATCATCTAATGCTGATGGGAAGAAACCTGGCAGGGTAACGATGTTCAACCAGTGCAGGCTAAATACTGCAGACACAACTACCAAGAGAGATGTTGTGAGGGAGTTTGAGAAGATGAAGAACACAGTGATTGTCAGTGTTAACGCCAATGATATCTTAGGATCGTCTAATGCAGTGATGACCAACTTTGACAGGTTCCTCTCAGATGTGAATACATCAGTCAGAGTTATGATGTTCAGCCAGTGGAGCATCAGAAATACAACCACAACGATGAACAGAGTCATGATCAGCAACAGCCACATCTTGATAGCCATTGTAGATTCTTCTTTGTTGTCAATCTGCCTGTAGTCAAACAAACGGAAACAGAATCAAAAATAAAATGTCATAATTTCATCATATGAAGCAGTAACATGTTTTTCTTATTGCACCATCTAATCAATATTAAGCAACGGCATCTGTTGCATACCTTAGGCTTTGCACATCAAAGCCTGAAGTACTAACATGTTGACTAACTCTGACCTAGTCCTTTTAGTATGAAAAGGCAAGCTGTTATATCAAAATTTACTAAAATGCTAATTTTAGCTAAAAGGCTACTCTTGTTATGTGGGCCATCATGTTGACTAACATTGACTTTCTCCATCCAGAACATTGCATGAAGTCTTTATATCAAAGTTAGCTAACATGATGATTAGCATGAAGGCTATTTTTCTCTCTTGCTCTTGATGAAGGCAGACGCTTCTTCCCTCTGCTCCCTCCCTGCCCTGTTTCCTCTGTTTTTGTCTTTTTCTATATTTTTGGAGCCTTTCTTTGCACATCCTCCATATCTACTAATTATGGATCTGGTCAACCAGTCTCTCAATGCAATTGATCAAATTTTCTCGTCAAGAAGTTTGGGCACAGAAGAGCCTCTTGTCCTGCGGGGACACACCCGGCGGGATTCACCCTGGATTTATTCATGATAACAGGATTTCTGCTGTTTGGAGCTTGTGGATTCCTGGATTATCGACAAATTTGTGACAGACGTGGCCAAACAAGTGAACACTCAGACTGTTGTTGTGAACAGAGACGAAGACTCTTTTCCATGATCGAGTTGGAATCGATCATGGAAAAGTTGCTAAGTTTTGGTTCAGTGGAACGACTAAACTAATTTGGATAATTGGGAACTGAGACGTATCGGAGAGACTTTAGGGAAGATTGAAATTTATAATCTTCCCAACCCAAGATGTTCTGTTTCTGAATTGGCTTTCCCCGTGTGGCCTTGGAAGGGCTGCATATTTCTAATCTCCTTGAAGACATGTAGACACAACGCTCTTCCTTCCTCACCCCCTCCTGTTAGCCATGCAGCTGGATAACAGGAGCGCTCCCAAGGATATCATGCCTCGATAAACAACATCTTATCAGACTTTGCCGGGAGGCTGAGCAACATGGTTTCATGGTCCTTTGACATCACCGCCTTCACTCATGTCTTTTGTTTTGCCCTTTGTTTTGTCTGAATGTTACCATTTGCCCTAATTTGTCCTTTCCTCTTTTCTATTTTATTACTTAGAAACTATGGAGTACTCACTTTTAACCCAGAAAAGGAATTAGAACAAACCTGGAATCCAGAGACTCTAGTTTATTAGTCACTCTTTAGCTTAATTTTTTAGAAACTGCATAGTACTCACTATTTAGATGCAGAGAGACTCTTATTATTGCAACCCAGAAAATGAATTAGAATGAACTTAGAATCTAGAAAAAATTCTTCCAGAACAGGAACATTTAGTTTTTATTATTACTTAGAAACCGTGGAGTACTCGTTACTTTTACAAATTTAGAGCAAACTTAGAATGTCCATAGAATATTTACTTACTTACTTCCCTACACTTTTTTAGCAACCCAGAACAGAGATTAAAACTTGGAATCCAGAAAAACTACCTTAGCTACTTTTTAGACTCCTATTCTTCTAACCCAGAAAAGGAATTAGACCAGAAGATACTTACTTATACTGACCTACCAACCCTGAATCGGAGTATCCAATTTATTTACTTTTGATCAACATTATTAGCTTTTTCTTCTTTTGCTCCTTCTTTTGGTTTGTTATTTTGTTTGTATTTCCTTTTAAATCCTGTAAAGCACTTTGTATTCCCTGGTTGCTGAAGATGTGCTATAAATAAAATGACCTTTACTGCTAACATATTGACCTCCAACATCCTCCATCTAGTATTCAAACAGTCCTGCATAAACTACCATTAGCTAAATGCTCATTTTAGCTTTAATGCCTCCGTTAGCATGTGGGCTATCAGAAGCACATCAGCTAACACTCCATTCAGCATGAAAATAATAGCGTACAAGCTAAAATTAGCTACAATGCTAAGGTTAGCTAAAATGGAGTCAGTAGTATGTGGGTTATCACTAGCATGTTGACTAATGTTGACTGCCCCCACTCACCGTTATGGTTAGCTTTAAAGCTGCAGTGGATAACTTTTATAAAATTGTTTATTTTACATATTTGTTAAAACTTTCACGACACTAATAATCTGTAAACAAACAAACAAAAAAAAAGAAATAGAAATAGAAATAGACCTCCCCCCATCAGAAACAGCCAATCAGAGCCAGGAGGAGGGTCTTAGCGCTGTCAATCATTCTCATGAGCTCAATTTTTTCATAGATGTTATACTGTAATGACATGACATTTATATTATAAAGGTTACCTACTGCAGATTTTGTTTGTATTTGTCCTATTCCAACTACAGGGTGGTAGCCACAGCTGCCCTGATGCATTCTGACAGAGGTGAAGCTGCCATGCACCGGCGCCACCTGCTGGGCCCTCTGACCATCACCAGCAGGAAACTTGGGTGCAGTGTCTTCCTCCAGGACACGACAGAGGCGGACAGAGCGGGGATCGAACCGACAACCTCAATTGGAGGACGAACTGCTACAACCATTTCCACAATAATCTGATTCAATAATCTGATTCAATAATCTGATTCAATAATCTGATTCAATAATCTGATTCAATAATCTGATTCAATAATTCGATTTCCCAGATATTCAGCTGGGAAATCATGTGGAAATCTGGGATTTTTAGCTGATTTCCTATTAGGCCATTTCTATGCCAGCCAGCATAGACATGGCCTAATAGGAAAAAAACAGGATGTGGATTAAAAATGTAGAAGAAGAAGAAGAAGAAGAAGAGACGGAGGACGAAGAAGACGGTGAGAAAAATTAAAGGAGAAATAAACTTTCCTGTCAACATGATGTGGGATATTCCTATTAATCCCATACTGAATATTCTTACCTTA
>NW_015115762.1:43820-58029 GCF_001443285.1 Poecilia latipinna
ATTTTGTTGTCAGAATAAATGTGATCAGATTAAATTGTTTGTTTCAATAGTTTCTGTTAAATCAATCTGATGAAAGATGAGTTTCTTTGACAGATGAATTAAGTACAGAGCTGTGAAGCAGGTCACAAACTTTTCATCATCATATTTCTGGAATTAACGGGAGGTTTTTCATTCAGAGATCAACGTGTTTGGATTTCCAGTCGGGTTTGACAAATTCCTGAAATAAACACAGAATCTATTTACATTTTCTCATTCTGATGAAAAACAGTAAAATATTTATGAATAATATCAGTAAAATTGTGTGAAGTTAAGCTGCACACAGAAAACCCAGGAGGGTTTGACTGGCTTTCAATGAGCTTTACGTCGTTTGCATGTTTTTTCTGAACTTTACAATCTTATTAATATTAGATTCACAACTGGAAGCATCAACTGCTTGTCTATAAAAAGACTCCGGTTGTTTGATATCAACACTGCAGCTTTATATGACTGCATGTATTTATGTAAATGTTTGTAAGCAAAATAAATCCAACTGATAACTGAAACACTGGATGCCAAAAACAGAGAATAGCAAAGTCAGTTTGGACCAGAAGAGACAGAAACAGATAATCCACAGAAGAGTGAAGTAACTGTTTCCTCCAAACGTCTCAACGGGATTGGAAAAGTAAAAATGTTCATCCATGTTTTCAGAACACATGAACATGGGAGGAAATCAAACATCAGGTTTGGACTAAATCACATTTCTGTCATCGATTAAAACGAAGTGATCAAACCTTTGTTGGCTGTTCTGTCCTCTAGTTCAGGATCTGCAGGTGGTGAGTTTTGCAAACCTGGAATAATTCACAGAAATATGGGAGAATTAGTGACACACTGAGATTTAAGGACATCAGATTAGCTACAAACTTCAGCCCACATGTCCTGAATCAAAGCCCTGATGTGTCTCTGGACAAACATTAAAATGTGTCCTCCTCAGTATGAACTCGTTGATCCAGCTGTGCTGGCAGAGACAGTTTAACACCATCAAGCAAAATGAATTCAGCGTTGTTCAGAGACTTACCTCCAGTTACTCTTCAGAGGTGATCAGAGTGAGTTCTGATCCTTCTTCTATACACACACTTGAAAACACACCTACTTTTACTCAGAGTGAAACAAAAACCATCACATCCTTTCTGGCTCACATTCAACTTTATAATGAAACATCTGAAGCCTTTACTTTCCTCAAGCAGGTGAAATATTCATAAACTTCCTTGTACAGAGATTATCTATCATAAAGCAAATCTGCTCCACCAGATGATTAAAATCTCTTAATCATTGACTTTTCCTTGTGTCACCAGCTGCACCAGGAAGAAAACATTTTTGCTTAGCAATAGAAAGTATTCTGAACAGCAGGAAGTAAAAATAAAATATGAGGCTCAGCAAAGAGACAGACAGAGCAAATCTTCATGTTTCCATCAGTGACCAGCAGCATCTTTAGCAGAGACCAATGGAAAGTTTACTGACATCCAAAGGGACATTTGGCATTAGAAGATAAAATATAAAAAATTAAAACACTGTAATAAAAACGGCAGTGAAGGAACTCGCTGCTTAATGAACCAACAACGCCAAAATGATGGCAGAGGCTTTGAAAGCTTCTCATCAAAAAGTTTCATCAGTTCTTCAGACTCACTGCATCTCTTTTCAAGGCCAGTTTTATTTTCAGGATTTGATTTTACAGGGTTTTACCATCCAATCTGTTTCCAATGTCACTGAAGCTGTCATTGTTTTGGCCCCACAGATTCCCACAGAAAACGGTTGGAATAAAGATCCATAAAACATGTAAACCAAGGAATCATCAGCAGATCTGGTCCACTATTCCACTGGAAGGACAAAACAGAATCACTATGTATTTAACATCATCCCTTTTCAAATGACTGCTCAACCAGAAAAACTCTGTTTACTCTGTGTCCAGAAATGGGGTCCAACCGACCCCAACACGTGAAACTGTATCATTTTCCACAGTCGTTTGCCTCAGTCCTCGCCTGCACAAGGGTTAAAGATGATGAAGAGTTTGTGCCAGATTGTTTTCTGAGGCATGTAGCTCAGTGAGTTTGGGGAAAACAGCATCTGAAGTTCCTGGAGTATTTTCAGTCCTACTGATATGATAAAGGTGTTTTTCTCTCCAGTTTCCTCAACTTTATCTCTGTTACCTTCTTTCATTCCTGTTGTATTACTTCAACATTACAGGTCACATCTCTAGGAGCATCACTTTAAATATATATTACAATAATTAAAAATAATACTACCTCATGTTCTTTTAAGTATGCATTTACTAGTCAGCCATTAATGACCACAAACTACTGATAAAAGCTAAACTTTAAAATGATTTGGCTATAATAAACGCTAAGATAAAAGACATTATACATTTCAGCACAGAACTTCACTAAAATATCAACCAATTCAGTGAAACATTATTTCTGTTGGGTTTATGTCCAGGATTGATGAACTGGAATGGCTGAAAACCCGTCAAAAGGGAGAACCAGGAAGGAACATGTTTCCAGGAATCAGCCAGATTTCCTGGCCCATCGACTCCTCAGAGCAGGAGGAGACGATCTCCACAAAATGAACTGACATTGTGATTATCATTAGTTATGGAGGATGATTACATCATAAAGCCCTGTTGGATCTGAGTGTATCGTTTTAAAGCTGGAAGATGAGTACTTCCTTTTGGAGCCTGGTATCGGCCCTGAGTTTGCCACTGAAAGGCAGAATATTCCCTCCTTATATCTGTGGAAACCTTAACTGGCCTTACGATCATCAAAACCAGTTTGCAACAAACTGGGAGAATAATCCTACGGGCATTTTCCTCTCCGTCTACCGAGTCTCAGCCGTCGTCTCCAGGACAAATAAAGAAAAAACTCCCTGACAGCAAAGCTCCTGGTAGTCGTCTGGAAAGACACATATTTCTGTCCAGCAGGTTTTTGCTCTTCTTTGTAAAGTATTTATGCTTTATGTTTTCTAGATGAAACCAATAAGTCTGATATTACAGGAATCATAAAATTATTACTTTACACTAAAATCTGCATGGCAACGATATTATTTTCCTTTTTCTGCTTTGAATTAATAACATTTGATGTTTTTGTATCTGTCATAAAGTATGTGGTCAAAGTCAAGGCACAGACTTCAAATGATACATTTTATAAGTTTTTTTAATGAAGAGAAAATTTCAACAGGAAAAACAGGACATGAAACATGGAGTTACAGCAAAACCAATGGAAGACCAACAAGAAACAAATCTGATGCTTTAAAAGCATTTATAAACATGTTTTTAGATTTTCCCCAAACTCAGAACAAAGAAACATGAAGAACCCAAAGACAAAACAGTAAATACAGTAAAAATGTAAAACTAAAATAAAGTGTTTTAGTTCACAACAACGACAAACCATAAAATTAATTACAACTGAAAAAAAGCAAAATATAAAACATATGGTAAATGTTTCATGTATTATTAAACATGCATTGTCCCTTGATTGTCCGATGAAGTCGAACCAAAACTCCTCGATTCTCCAGATGAACCAAACATTCCAGGTGAGAAACACAAACCTGGTAGTTTGGGTAAATGACCAACTCACCTTTAAAACAAAGTCATGCTAACATTTGGACTGACTGGATTTAAAATTACCTGCAGAGGAAATTCTAGTGGATTCGCTCAGATTTTGTTCATGCACTAATAAAAAACATTTAGTTAAAAATAGCAGCTTAACTTTGAAAAAGCCTAAGAATAAAGCTGGAGAATGGCATCGATAGAAACAAACTAAAAGCTTCACTGCATTCAGTTGGTGGTGAAATTCACAGTGTGACAAACATAAACTTACTTATTCCCATGATGACATGAAACCAAGTTTATTTATTCTTTCTGATCTCTGCTTCATGGTCCAAGTTATTCATTCTTCTCCTTGTTGTCCTCAACCTGAGTAGAAACACGTTTAACCTTAACTGTCTCCCTGATTTCAATCTTGGTTAAACAAAATTTCTCTGGAATTGCATTCCAGATATTAGTTAAACTTAAGCGAAGTTTAAGTTGTACTTCCTCCTTGATATTCTCAAAATGCTCTCCTGTACTTTTAAGGTCCTTTCCTTCTGACTTTGAGTCAGTGCAGGTGTTTACATCAGTGGAGATCTTTGCATCACTAGATCCCATGATGGATATGAATAAGTCTGATCCCAGTATGAAAAATCTTTTCAGAGTGATGATTTCCAGCCAATGAAACCAAAGTATAAAATTTAAAGCAGCCAACACAGTTGTAGTCAGTGGGTTTGACAGAATGAGAAACACTGCAATAATCACTGCGACTGTTCCTGATACTTTAGGATCATTTACTGCTGGTGGGACAAAATTTGGCATTGTAATGGTGTTCAACCAATGCAAGCTAAATATTACAGACGCAACTACCAAGAGATTTGTTGTGACGGAGTTTGAGAAGATGAAAAGCCCTGTGACTGTCAGCGTTAACACTCTGGATATGTTTGGATCGTCTAAAGCTGAGATGACCAACTCTGACAGGTTCCTTGCGGATGTGAAAGCATCCGTCAGCGTGATGATGTCTAACCAGTCTAACCAAAGGGTGACAATCACAGCGACTGAGAGAGTTGTTGTGAGGGAGTTTGACAAAGTGAGAAGCACAGTGATGGTCACTGTCAACACTCCTGATGTTTTAGGATTATTTAATCCTAAATCAAAGATGTGTGTCAGTGTAATGATGTTAAACCAATGCAAACTAAATATTGCAAACACAACAAGTGAGAGAATCATTACTACTATGTTTGACATGAAGACAAAGACAGTGATTGTTGGCGTTAACACTCCTAATATCTTGGGATCACGTAATGCTGGGGAGATCAACTCTGGAAAGTTTGGCTTGGATGTAAATGCATACGACAGGTTGATGACTTTCAGCCAATTGGACCAAAGTACAGCAATCGCAGCAACTGAGAGAGTCGTTATCAGTGAGGTTAACACAGTGAGAAGCACTGCGATCGTCACCATGAACACTCCTGATATTTTGGGATTCTTTAACCATGACGGGAAGAAATCTGTCAGTGTAATGATGTTAAACCAATGCAAACAAAAGATTGCATACACAGTTACTAAGAAAGATGCTAATATTATGTTTGACATGAAGAAGAACACAGTGATCGTCAGCGTCAGTGCTCCTGATAGTTTCCGATCGTCTAATACCAGGATGACCAACTTTAAGAGGTTCCATTCAAATATCACCTTCAGGTTGATGATTTTCAGCCAAAGAAACCAAAGAACAACATTCACAGCAGCCAAGACAGCTGTGGTCAAAGAGGTTGTCAGAGTAAGACACACTATGATTGTCAGAGTTGCTGCTCCTGATATCTTAGGATCATCTAATGCTGATGGGAAGAAACCTGGCAGGGTAACGATGTTCAACCAGTGCAGGCTAAATACTGCAGACACAGCAACCAAGAGAGATGTTGTGAGGGAGTTTGAGAAGATGAAGAACACAGTGATTATCAGTGTTAACGCCAATGATATCTTAGGATCGTCTAATGTTGCAATGACCAACTTTGAGACCTTGCTCTCAGATGTGATCACATCTGTAAGTGTGATGATGTTCAGCCAGTGGAGCATCAGAAGCACAACCACGATGAGTAGAGTTATGGTCAGTAACAGCCACATCTTGGTAGTCAGTGCAGATCTTTGCTGTCAATCTGTAGTCAAACAGAAGAAAACAGAAACCAAAATGTTACATCTGGAAAAACCTGTTATTTTTATATCTAATCCTAGGCCATTTATGCAATGGCTAAAATTCTTATTCCCAAACACCAAGAAAGTAAGAAGCTAATGGATCCACAACGTCTATTCATCATCTGTGTTTCTATGTTCCCCTGCTAGAGGAGTAATATGTATTTACCAGGCAGATATTACCGTATTTTCCGCACTATGAAGCGCACATAAAAACCTTCAATTTCCTCAAAAGTCGACAGTGAGCCTTATAATCCGGTGCCCCTTATATATGGACCAATATTGAGCCACAACAGGTCTAGCACCTACGGTAAGCAGCCGCCGACTTCATTTTCGCTCATAGAAGAAGAAGCGCGCGGTGCATGCTGGGATAGTTGTCAGAACGCTGGTTTGTAATCTATTAACAAAGTTTGACTGACCTATCTACCTACCGACCGTCCAGAATCAGGTCGTCTGCAGGTCATTTAGCACCAGGTTCTCCACCAACATGCTGTGGGCGAATGGAGAAGGGTGGCCATCGTCCGGCCCAGGAAGGCTCTCCTCGCCGACCGGAGTCGGATTGTTTTGTTGGCATTCTTTATGTCAACAAAGTGGCTTTAGATATTCATCCGGGGTGCTTCGTCTAGGGTTACCAAGGGACCAACCCCTATACATTTAAAGCTGGTGAGGGGTAAGAGAGACGGAGACTGCGGCGGCGTGTCGGTTGGTCTGTGTTACCCAGAAAGCAGTTGGGCACAATATAGCAGCACCAACACCGAGAGTGAAACAATGACTGGGGCAGCCGACTATATAAAGTACTCGGAGACCACTTATTTGTTATTACACATCCACATTTGTAGAGCACGGAACAAATCATGTCCCGTATTGGTTCAATACGGTGGAAACCTCTACTGTAGCATCTATTCTAGTATACGCCTTATAATCTGGTGCGCCTTATATATATGAAAAAGTTTTAAAATAGGCCATTCATTGAAGGTGCGCCTTACAGTGCGGAAAATACGGTATTTTATAGCGCAATCACCTAGCTTTACTTTCAGCTGTATTTATCAAAAATAACTTAAAAGAAATTTGACTTTGCATTGAAATTGGACCTTTGCCTCTTTCTTACCCTTAAGCACTTTGGCACAATAATGTTCGTCCATTATGTTGATCTTAGGATGGTTGGACTAAGTGGTTCACATGATGAGCTCAGCAGATGTGCTGTTCCACCACTTGTTTGCTAATTGCTGTCGAGTATTTTGAAAATGTCCTCTGATGTTCTTGTTTCTAGAAGCTTACAGAAGACCTCGTCTTCCTTAATTGTCCTTCATTATTGCATTGCTTGTATAGAGATGTGCTGTCCAGCCACATCAGTTTATAGTACATAACATTTTGCTTGTTCATATTTGCTGTCAAAGCTGTTGAAAGTCATTCTTTGTCATGTAGAAAGGCACAGAGAGGAATGTGACCAAGGCATTGATTGTACATTTTCTCTCTGACCAATCTATCCGTTTCTTCACAGCGCCGACAAGAAGTTGAGTGAACTCTGCTTTGACTGACAGGTGAGTCCCAACCATTGTCTCAATCTCCTATGAACCCACAGCATCTATCCATGTTGTAGATGGATGCAATGATTTTGCTGAACACTAGATGGCAGCTTTTACACGTCTATTATTTGGTAACAGAAGCTGCCTCAGTGTATTTATGTGCACAAGTGATTTGGCTGTTTTCTCATGAACCCCTACATCCTCCTTCTTGTGTGCCTCATGGAAAATGAGTGCCCACTTTGGGAAGGATTGCTTTAACTCATATCTTCAGTTTTGGTGCACGTTGATGTTAGTGATGCAGATATTTGGTCTCAACAGCAGCAGGTAACTCATCTGGATGTTAAAAAGGCTAACGATGGTGTTTTTTGTTTTAGAGTTGTAGAGTTAAGTTGATTCAGAACCAACCTGGGTCGGATGTTGGCAGAACAACTTGCAGATCCAGATGATTTCGACGTCTTTTGGATTTTGAGTTGCAGTCTGACAAATTTCTGAAATGAACCGAATCTATTTAGATTTTGTTCTGAAAACATTCAGTTCAGATGTTTTTAAGTGAAGCCAGAGCAAATGTCAGTAAGTATAAGTAAAATGTATTTAAGATCATGGTTGTTTACAGAATAAATAAATACAACTGATACATTGATCATTAACTGTAAATAAATGCAGTGTAAATAGCAACGAATGACAGACGTCAGAGGTTTGAACACCAAACATTTGGATCAGAAGGGAGAGACAGAAATAATTCAGAGAAAAATTAAGAAAAAAAAATAATCCAAATTTCTCCACCTCAAGATAAAATTTGACATTTGATTGTGGGATGGAAATCAAAGTAGATTTAGTCTGGGGTACAAACTAGATAACAATGGATTAATGTATTTACAAAAGAAGTTGCACAGATTAAGTAAAAAGATGCAAACCTTTGTTGATTGTTTGCTCTCTGTAGTTCAGGGTGTTGAGTTTTGAAAAAATGAATTAATTCATAAAAATATTGGAAAATTAGTCAAGTGGAGTTTCCTGAAAGAAATCATGTTTAAGAAAACAAAATCCTTGCTCGAAAACTTACCTCCAATTATTCTGACGATGGATGAGTTCTGTTTTAAGAGATGCTCCTTCTTTTATGCAAAGGTTTGCAAACACACACCTACTTTTACTGAGAGTGAAACCAAAACCAACTTTCCTGTTTTGGCTCACATCCAACAATATAGAAAATATTTCACACCTGTTTTTTTCCTCAAGCCAGTGAAATGTGTATACTTCCTTGTAGGGACAGAATCAAAAAGCAGACGTCTTGATGAACTCATTAAAAACTGCAGAAGAGTTTAATTTTATTGTGTACAAGTTAAAAATATATATATTGTTAAAAGTGACGTCCTAATAAAAGAATACATCCAAATGTAGCGATTTAGTCAAAAGATAAAACTGGATTCAGTTTTGTGTGTTGGAGTTTGTACAGGATGTTTGTTTTCAGCCACATTATTCAGTCAATAACAGGATTGATTTAAGCTGTAAAAGACTGAAGTCCTCTAAAGTCTTTGGTCATTCATTTGATTTTGGTTTCAGGATAAATTATTACTTCTATAACTAATACCTGTATCAACCTGAACAGTTGTTCTGTACCTTTAAATGGTTGAAAAAGTTTCTGACTTAATTAAAAAAACTCCACTATACGAGTCAGCAGCTGATTAGTTACCATTCTGAACACCAGGAAGTAAAACGGCATGTTGCTCAGCAAGAAAACCAGGATGAAAATCTTTGCTCTGCATTTTACTTTTAACATAGAAAATATTTCTAAATCATTTTATCTGCTTGTTTTAGTGTCTTCTCCAGACGGTCACTAGTACTGGCCCAGGTTCTGGTTCTGCTGGCGGTTTCTTCCTGTTAAAGGGGAATTTTTCTTTTCCTCTCCCGTGGTAGATATGATTGGTATGAGGAATTGCTGCAAAGTTGACAAAATATGAGCGATTATCTACTGATTACAGACAGAAAACAGTTTAAACTAATTTGAATAATTAATTGAGATTACTTCTCTGCTTGACAACTACAATTAACTGTAATGTACTTTATGTAGGCTTCTCGTAATAAGCAATAAATCACGTGATAAAAGAAAATCAATTTCCATTTGCATGATTTATTGTTTATTTGTACAAAACACGTCTTCAGTCTGGTGCTTTGGTCTCAACTATCCATTTTTTTAAACATAATTGTGTTTGGAGAGACATAATTTATTTTGTTTTTTTCAGTTGTTTAATTATTTTGGATATTTAAAATGTTTTCCAGTCAGATTGTTTAATATTCATTAGAATTTAAAGTTCATTGATCTTTGAGAATATGTTCTTGCATTATTATACCATTTCCATTATATTACTGCAAAATGTCAAGATGACATTTTTGATGAATTAGCCCTATACATGTAAAATTAACTGAATTTGACATGGGGAGACACCACTCCCTCCATTCATTTCCTATCAGGCAACAACTGTTTTCCTCCTCCAGCCAAGTAACCGGCGTAATCCCTGAGTCTGACATGTCAAAGCTCAGACATGCAGACATGGGCTAACTAGCGACACACCGGCATCAACCCATCGCTGTTGACACGACTGCCGCGTGCGTTGGGTTCTCCTCTTTGCCTTTCACGGTTGGTTGTTGCTTCCTGTGTCGAGCCCATAAGGTTTTCTTGAGACCCAGAAAACATGAAGAGTGGAGAAGCAAACTTCCTTCAGCTTGTGTGAAGACCTGGTAGGGTCAAGATCCGGTCCATAGCTTGGCCAAGACAAATGATCCTTCAGACATGACTGTCCTCAAAGTTAGTTGTGGAAGAATTACACATAAACTGTTCAAATATTAATAAATAGCTGCCCCATTCAATGAGTACTTCAACTATTCAACCTCTTTTCATATTGACAAATTGGCATTAATCAGATTAAAATATAATTGATTTTGATTGATGAAATTAACTAACATATGCCAGACAGTTTCAAATAACTGTTCTACTAGAAGACTGTTTACTAAAAATGACTAAATGCTTGAGAAAGAGTTTTCTCTGTGGTATGTGGATCAGTGAGTTTAGCAAAAAAAAAAAAGTTTGAAGCTCTTGGACTAGTTTCACTTCTGCTCTATGATGGTGGGGATGGATTTCTTTAAAACTTCCTCAACTTTATCAGTATCTTAAATCTTCCTGTTGTAATGTTTCAATCAACATTCATAATGGTACAGGTAACTCAAGGAGCATTAGCTTTAAATAATTAAAAATCCTTCCACCTGACTTTCCTTTGAAGGAACAAGTTCCACACATACTATGCAGGCAAGCTATAGACCTGATTTAAATAATCTCATACAACTCTGAAAAATATTTTAACATAATTTAACTGAAACAAATACTGAGATGAAACACATAATACCATTTAGCACAAAATACTCCAGTAAAATGTCAGTCAAATCAAACCCATTTTCAGTTTTGTGTTGGGTTTGTGTCCTTAATTAATGCATTGATAGAAGATCTTACATGGGAAAATCACAAAGGAAAGTTATTTAGACTCTTTAGAGCAGAAGGTCTTCAACTCCAGTCCTACGTCAGGATTTGATTATTTATGTTTTATTGTTTATTTTAATTTTCAGAATGCTCATTAAAAAAATCCACAAAGTCATTATGGAGTATTTGTGTGTATAATTTAATTTAATAAATTTGTTAATGAATATCCCAAGACCTGTAGAACATAAACCACAAGAAAAGGACCAAACCAAAGGAATGTAATGGCGTCTGTTTTCATGCAATTTAATCCAAAATTTAAGCTGTTGCACAAAAAAAGGCAACGATACGACTGGAATCTGAAGTTGGTGTCGGTGTGGAAACATGAGGTAATAAGAAGTTTGTTCAATTTAAGGAATTTTTGGCAAAGGTTATATTTAAGTGACACTAAGGTTTTGTTGTATGTTTTTAATCCTGCAACAATCAGGTTCATTTTTCCAGTTCCAATAAACCAGACGTGTCCAAAGTCCGGCCTGGGGGCCAAATGTGGTCAAATGTCATCCGGTCGCAGCCTCCATCATAAAATCAATAAGGTCTGGCCCGCACATAGCCAGTACTGTTAGTCTGGCCAGTCAGTACTGGCCAGACTAACAGCCAGTACTGTTACTGGGCAGCAGCTACCTGCATGAGCTTACACGCTAAATGCTGTTCCTCATTTACCCACCAGAGGGCAGCAGCCCTGTGACTCAGACCATTTGCAGCTGGAGCTCACTGAGCTGCAGAGTGACGCAGAGCCGCGGTCGGCACCAGCAGCTTTCTCTCGCCAATTTTTACCGACAGCTGGATGAGGACAGGTTTTGAGAGATTTAAGAAAATGCTAAGCTTGTTTAGGTCGACGTATTTGTGTGAGAAGACATTCTCGGTTATGAACTTAAAAAAGAGCCATGTGAGGACACGGCTAACGGACTCTCACTTACGAGACGTCTTGTGCATCAACACCACTGGCTTTGAACCAGACCTGGACTATGTGCTGCAGTCCAGATCTCAGTATCACATTAATGCAGACAAGTCATTTGTCATTTACAATAAGTCTCTGGATACATTTGGGGCTTTTTAAGATCAGAATCGGTCGTAAATTCAGACAAGTTTTCAGTTTTCACTCCAGAATAATAAACTTTTAAAAATCTAATATTTATAGTTAGTAATATGTCATATTTCAAATGAGTCCTGCACTTGTTGATATGACTATTACTTGCTCATTTCGCTGCTATTTTATTTTAAAATTCTGTAAATATTGAACTGCTATGGTGAGATAATTTTTTAATGTTTCAAATATAATTTGAACTCGACTACAATTACTTCTGTTTAACCGTTAGAAAAGTTAGTGTTCAAAAAGTGAAGTGAATATTCAATTGCATATGATAGGCATGTTTCAAATGAACCGAAAGACATGCTTAAGATCGCTGAAATTAAAATAAAAAAGCAAATGTAAAACAGAATGGCTTGCTGAAATGTGTTTAAATATATTACTGTTCAATGTAAAGGACGTCTGCCAAGGTCGGCCCCCCTACATTTTTAACACACCAAATCTGGCCCCCTTTGTAAAAAGTTTGGACACCCCTGCAATAAACTCTTCAGGATTATTACATTGAGAAATAATTAGCTTTTAGTTAAGTATAAACCAAGGCATTAATGCCAAAAATGACCAAGTATGACAAGACATTCAAATCAATCAAGTTTATTTTTGTATATCTACATGGGACATCAAAGTGATTTACATCATGAAAACATAAAATCATCATTAACACATCATACAGTCAACAACTGTGACAACCAGTAAAAACATTACAGTTTGTCAAGTGACATCATTAAAGCCACCAAATAAGTTGGTCAATGTTCCATTTATTATGGTTCACAATAAACTCTACTGGGTTTTAAGCCCAGTATAATTAGAGTATTTAAAGGGACTCAGTGTTTCAGGTGTTTTTAAGTTTTCTGGAAGTTTGTTCCAGGCGTGAGGTGCAGAGAAGCTGAATCCTGATTCTCTATATTCAGACCTCAGAGTAAAATGTAAAATCCAACCTCCATCCTCCCATCCCCTTGGTCCTTTCCGTTCTCTGTTCCCATGGTAAAATCTCACATTAATTCTCATATATTGGTCATTCTTGTGAGATTATTCAATAGCCAATCGCTGAGAGTTTTTGCTGGTCACATGGGTTACCACAGCCTATCAGGACATGTTACTGTGAGCAGGACTCATGTAAAACAGAGGCTGAGGTGAAAAGAGCGTTTGTGTGAGGCATAAACTGCAGAACTGGATAATGGTCCAGTTCTGCAGTTTATAAAGATCGGACTTTTATGGTGTGAGGATTTCTGCTTCTCCTGCCAGGCTGGTAAGAAGCTCATTGCAGCCAACAAACTGTTTTCCCCACTGATCTTTGAAGGTTTTCCCTCTCCATAACCTGTCCAAGCACTTTTAAACTCACCTGCTTGGGATCTCTCACAAACCCCAGCTGGGGGTTAATGAACTGAACTGTGTGGGTTTGATGGAGTATTGATTATTGAACTCTTTTTTTGTGTGTTTAATTTTCCCTTTTGCACATTTTACTTGAATGGCCTTTCAGATATTTTCACTGATTATTGTAAATATGTAGATAATTTCACACTATAAATACTAGCAGGTCCAAACTTCCAATATGCGTCTGCTCCTGCATGAGTCGTAATCTAATCTTCTGAGAAACTAATCCACTGACATTCCTGTTGGTCTTAACCCTTTACATTGATCGATACATTGCAGAATACTTTTAACCATACAGATATGCTCCATAAGAATTAGGTGATTCACAAAGAAGATACAAATTTCCCCTATAATTACAAAGTCTAAATTGGCACCAAAAAGACGCAAAAAAATTAATTAAATCAAGAACATGAAGGTTCGATAGATTTTTCTGTTAAAATAGGATTTACTGTCCAACCAAAATGAAATGAATCCTCCAGATCAACAGAACGTTTTAGCTGGCTAACGCATGTAGCTGCTACAGTTTGGCTGACTGAAATAATTTCCTTTTAAAACTAATATTGGATCAACTGGATTCAATATTACATAGAGAAAATTCCAGCTGGTACTTTACATTTTTATTCATGATCTAATGAGCATCATTAGGCTAAAATAGCAAAATTTTGAAAACCACAAGTTGGTGAGTGATAGGTCAGTCAACCAAACTGTGACTTACAGATTTTAGTAAAGTTGTACATTTTCTTAATCATTGCTGATTAAAACAATCGTGTCCTCTAATGCTACCTGCTTCTTTCCCTTTAATTTTTACCTCGTCTCTCTTTAAACTCCCCCTCCAATTTTCTCTCTGCTCCCATGTCCGTTTCATTTGAAGTAAACCAGGGGTCCCCAAACTACGGCCTGCGGGCCTGATCCGGCCCGCCTCCACATTTGGTCCGGCCCCCTGAACAATACCAGAG
>NW_015115763.1:0-730 GCF_001443285.1 Poecilia latipinna
CCTCTTTCATGATGGTTCATTTGCCAATCGACTTCAATTTAGGCTTCTTTGAAATCCAAGCTACTTTTCTTCAATTGCCAATTGGTGGTTCTATGGTGTAATGGTTAGCACTCTGGACTCTGAATCCAGCGATCTGAGTTCAAGTCTCAGTAGAACCAGTTGTCTCTGCTCCTGACATCTTCCATAATTTTTTTTGATCCCAGGCTTAGTTTGTGGACTGTAATGTGAAATTAGGCACAAATATAGGTTTGACAGTTTGTTCACCAAGTTACTGTGCTCTCTGAGAGGATCTATGGTATACAGTAAGTATTTGACATTGTTCCATGCCAATTGTTGACATTAGTCTCTAACAAAATTTGGATCATCTACCAGGAACAGTGGAAAGAGTGTGAGTTTCTGTAATGTAGTAGTTATCATGTTTGTGTTACACGCAAAAGGTCTCTGGTTTGAAACCAGACAGAAATGGTTTTTGTAGTTTATGCATCTCTTGGGGTGCAGTGAGACAACAAGAGCCTTCCTTTTTCATGATGGTTCATTTGCCAATCGACTTCAATTTAGGTTTCTTTGAAATCAAACCTACTGTGCCCCCCCAGCATTTTATAGGCCGATGATCGACTTAAAATAGGTTTTGAGCAAGAATTGACCACAAACTATATCTCCCATAATGCATTCCGATTGTTACCAGTCAACATTGCGGCTTCTCGCCACTAGAGAGCAGCAGAGTCACCTC
>NW_015115763.1:4608-10536 GCF_001443285.1 Poecilia latipinna
CTCTGAATCCAGGCATCTGAGTGCAAGCCTCAGTTGACATTTTCATGCGTTGCATCTCACACCATCAACTCTGGAACCTCAAACTGAAACAAAGCAGATAAGTTCAGTTCCTGTAGTGTAGTGGTTATCACCTTTGCTTTACACGCAAAAGGTCTCTGGTTCGAAACCAGACAGAAATGGTTTTTGTAGGTTATGCATCTCTTGGGGTGCAGTGAGACAACAAGAGCCTTCCTCTTTTGTGATGGTTCATTTGCCAATCGACTTCAATGTCGGCTTCTTTGAAATCGAAGCTACTTTACTTCAATTACCAATTGGTAGTTCTATGGTGTAATGCACATGTGTCAAACTCAAGGCCTGAGGGCCACATGTGGCCCCTCAGCATTTTATAGGCCAATGATTGACTTAAAATAGGTTTTGAGCACGAATTGACTACAAACTACATTTCAACCAAAGGTTTGTAATGCGCTTCCTAACTAGACACTCCAAAGCGTCTGGTCCATAACTCTTCAACACGCTGTCAGCTCCCGGTCAGAAAGAGGCATTTAGTTCAGAGTCCATGAGATGATATTCAGAAAGGATTTTTTTTAATTAATTGATTTCAGTTGCCTCTGAGACTAAATCTTTGCGTAAAGTCTATAATGTCTGCCCATGTGACTTGTTTTTATTATTTGTTGCTTACCTTTAAACACTGATTTAAATATTGTAATTTTTAAACTGAGCAGTAATTTTACATCCATGGAAACTCAAATGTAATATTTAAAACTTCAATACATAAAATCAGTTATTTAACAATATGAGGTGGTGTTTAATTTATTTTTAACATTGTATTTTTATACATTTATGCCCAAGTCTAGTTTTCCAGAGCTACCATCTGCAGCTTTAGATGCATTCCTTCTCTAACACACATGGAGCATTGACTCATTATAAGCCTCTACAGAACTGAATGAGGGAAGTCAACCTTTTGTCTGGGGTGTGTTTTAGCTGGGATGCACTCCTGATTTGTACCGTCAATGTGGCCCATTGAGGGTGGCCAATATGCTGAAGTGGCCCTCGGTGAAATTAAGTTTGACACCCCTGCTGTATACTAACTCAAATGTATTTTATTCTGTTGTCTTGATCAGGTGACAGGTATTTAGAGCTAAAATTCAAGCACTTTAAAAAATTATTATTCACAGATCTCATTTATATTCATTACAGCCGATGGAAGCTTATTATTACCATCTGTACAGATTAATTACGATTGGATGTTTCGATCATAGTTATTGCTTATTAAATTCCATAAAGGTGGTTTCTTAACTTTAAATAGATGGCAGAAGAGGCAATTTGCTCTTCGAATAATTAATATCAATACCTAAACTTTGAAATGTGTTATACATGTTTACATCTCATAATCTAATAAGCTGCTTGACTGCATTTTAAAACATCTTTAAGCATCTTGCTTTGACTATATTTGTGGTGTTTACTGCTACATTTTAACCATTGTGCAGAGTAGTATATTAACTGTGACCTTTAATGTCTTGTTTAGGTGCCTAAAGAATAAAGTCAACTAAGCCTTCATCAGTGTGCATCAGTTCATTGGCAATAGATGAGTGCAAAAAAAGGTTAAATGTAAGTTTCAAATTTCTGCTGAAGTTAATTCAGTGTTTGATCTGACAAGAAAGTTTAGCATGCCACTCATTGTTATTACACAAATTCAACTTGGTAATATATGGCTCTGACATGCAGAGACCATGTGTGTCAGGATACTTTTTGGAAAATATTCTGGGTCCCATGTGATGTATGTTAAAGCCTTAATTAACAAAATGTCAAATAGTATTCTCAGAAAACAATACATCAACCTGAGTATCAAATTAACACAAGCATGCAACACTACGTTCCCAATATTGTTAAAACATAAGATACAAAAAAATGAATTCACACAAAATAACACACCCAGAGCCAACAGAGTTTCTGATACAGAAATAAAAGTTTTTTTTAAGAATTGCCTGCAAACACCATGTCTGTGAAAAACATTTGCGATAAAAGTGAAAATGTATGATCATGAGATTATTTTTGAATTTGCATGCACCAGTGTGTTTCAGTTAAATTCCATCCCTCATACCTGGAGGCCTCAGTCATTGTCACTTCGCTCCATTCCATATTTCTCCTGCCTGTGTAACTGGGACGTTTTATTTTATTTGCTTGCTATAGACCAAGGTCTGGATGATTGATGGACCAACATCAGGTACTCCCTGCCCATTTGTCAAGTGCCCCTATTTAGGACAAGCAACTTCCATGTCCACACATACACAAAAATAAAAACACACAAGAAAGCAAACAATATTTTTAACCTGGTACCTATGCTGAAAAGAGTCTGTGAAATGGTTAAAACACAAAATATAAATGCAACTCGATAAGAATGTCTTAAAAAGGTTCAGTTCAAAAGGTAAATCTCATAAGTACTATTATACAGATTCATTCCAAGTGGTATTTTTCCATCATTTCTGTCTGTTATACTTGATGATACTCTTCTGCAGGTAATGAAAACCACAAATCAAGTTTTTTCTGAAAATTTGAATGATACAAAAGTAGAAATCCATCCACATTCAAAAATAAATGGTCAATGCAAAGTAGCTCAAGAATGACTGTGTTTATTTAAATTATGTTATTTCATAAATAACAATGGCAACCAAAGAAAAAAAAAGCTATTTCACTGAAGCAGAAAGCAATGAGTGAGACGGAGAGTTAAAAACATTTAATATTTGGTTGCCACAGAGATGTAAAATAAAGTTTACACACCACCACCAGCATTTTAGAAAGCTGATGGCACACGCCACAGTTGAGCGCCAATGGGTGTGAGTATTATTAAATGCACCTGGGGACTTGGAAACAGGGTTAGCAGCCAGCCTGAAGGGGTAGTCATTGTCCCCTGCAGGTTATAGCGGAATAGTGCATCAGTACAAAAGGTCCTAATAGTTAGAATTTCACAAATTACGGTCTCCTCAACTCATCAAGAAGCCAGCCATCACCTGTAAATAAATGGGATAAATTCCCAATCTTACCATCTGTGTCATTTGGGCCAATATGGTACATGTAGGTGCGAGATTCCACCTGGAAAATGTGACATACATCAGGCAGTACCTGATTTGACGAACAAGCAGCCAACACCGCACGTGACCTGGAGCTTGCCATTAACAAATCTGGGCTTCCTTAATATTTGAGCAGTGCAAAAATGTTGATGGTCTCTTTACACTTTAAGAAGCTCCAACCACATACTGAAAACATACTGTATATTGTACAGCACAAGGGCATGCCTCTCAGTAGGGCAACATTTCTGTCTTAGAAATCTTCATTTATTGGTCTCTGTGATGGTGTTATTTAACCTGGTGCAATTCAGATTCATTCATCTGTTAGTCCTTTTCAACAGGTTTTGATTATATATCTAGTAGCACTAGGAAACTTTACATATTTACCAAATGCTGAAACTGAAATTGTTGTATAAAACCATCTCAGTGAAGATCCAAATCTGAAAATAACACAAATGAAAGTGATACCTTATTCAAAGTAGTTTTTCTTTCAATAGTAATGAATTCTCCATTTTTATGTACCAGAGCATTAACAATAAAAGGTCAAAGGAAAACAGCTTAAAAATGAATGGGATTGTATATAGTGGCTGAACATGCCATCTCTGAAGGTAGAGGCAGCAGAGAGTAAGATAAATAGGTAAGAGAGCTGCAGTGGAACGGAGTGGAAAGAACAGTCAGCCGCGAGACTAGATTTATATTCTGTAAAGTGTTTTTAGAAGATATGTCACTGAAGATGTGTGGACAGATGAGTATCAGGTGACATGACAGACACTAGAAAAATGCCATTGTGTAGAATGAAACGTATGAGCCAAGTAAAACAAAACAGAAATATTAAATATCTAAATATCTCACAACCGGACCTCTGTCCGGTTTTACATCAACCTACTGTTAGGAATTATGATCCTTTGGAGAACTCTAGGTAAGAGTTTAAAACCCGCCACGTTAGCTCTGGTCAACTTAACATCTTTTAATACAAAAACACGGAATGCCGGTGGACCGCCTCGACACCCCGACCACTTGGCTTAGCAAGTTTTCTGGGGGAAACCCTGAAATATGTTACCTGAGTCAGATCTGATTAGACATACAGTATGTCTTTCTATGAGCATGTTTATGTGCAGAAAAAAAATACAAATACATTGTTTATGCAGTACAATACTGAGTAGCAAAGTGTGTGGAATAAACTGTGCCTTTATATCAAAGGATTAAAAGAAGCTGTATATTATTGTCTAGAACAGTGGTTCCCAAACTTTTTCTTCTGCGCCCCCCCAGTGGTTTCCAAACATTTTCTGCGCCTCCCCTATGGATAACAAATGGCTGTCTGGTTAGCCCGATCCACGTCAGGCGGATGGCCAGTCTGCCGCCGTAATGTCAAAAGTCTTTCCAGCGGGCGACCAAAACGTCGTAGCTGAGTACACCTAGCTTCAAGCGGTCGACCAGGTGGTTGTCGCAAAGTCCAAACAGAGGAAAACAGGCGACGATACCCACAGTTGAGAGGGCATCTTGCAGCCAGTCGCCGGCGGAATCCTCAGTCCTGTGGCCCTGACGGGAAAGTTCGAGGTGGCGGCAGGCTGTTGAGGGAGAGACACTGCATTATGGGACGTCGGCTCAGGCTAGAACCAGGTTGGAGAGTGTCCTCTCCTCTGCGAACAGGAGGCGACCCATGGGGAATAATCCTCCCGATCCCCATAGAAGAAATCCCACAGTTCGTCCTCCTCCAAGCGTGGGGGAGGGACTGGTCGGGGAAAGCCGCTTTGAGTACCTCAGTTCGTCCAATTCTCTTGGTGGGATTCTACTGTCATGATGCGAGATCTGGCGGCATAGCAAAACATCACGCCGCCGTCTACCTTTGATTTAAAGGTAGACGGCGGCGTGATGTTTTGCTTTTATTCTTCAAGATGGGTTTCACAGAAAGGCAGTTACAGACTCGGAGGCTCATTGTGGTCAGGAACTTGGACTAACAAAACAGACAGTTCTTACTCAGCTGACGACTAGACTTGAACCCAGGACAAAGTGACGCCAACTCAGACGATGTCTGACGAGAATCCCATGCCCCACCAAGGTGCGCGCAGACTTAAATAACAGGGAGAATGGGTAAAGGAAATAACTAATCAGTGGCTACTGGAGACACATGAGGATAAAGTAAACAGGGAATACAGGAAACTACAGTGAACCCTCGCTATAACGCGGTTCACAGTTTGCGGTCTCGCTGCTTCGCGGATTTTTTTGTGCAGTTTTTTTTACAGTGCATTTTGTTCTGCATCTTGATTGTCTAAAATATACGTAATACAGATTGGCCATTCAGGAGATGGAAACTGAAACTTTGAATGCCTGCTGAAAAAACTGTGGCCAGAGGCTCTGCCGTAGATACAGCTGTGAATCTCGCAAAGCAGCTTGTAGCAGGAGACGGATTTAATGACACAACTCCGGATCACATTAAGGCCCGATTGATGAACACGCACATCCGCTGACCTGAAAACAGGTTTTGTTCTTTGGTTTCAATGTAGAGTATTTAATTATGCTGTGTAATAGTTATAAAAAATAAAGGTAACTACTTCGTGGATTTCACTTATTGTGGGTTATTTTCGGAACGCAACCCCCACAAAAAATGAGGGATCACTGTACACGGAACACAAATGAACCCTGAACACAAAAAGGAAAACACAGTAAAAACACATAACTCCCCCTCCCCCCTCCAGAAAATAACTGACACCATGACATCAAAGTCCTAATGATTTGCTTTTATGTTTGTAGTTAAAACCACACATAGAAGAAATCTTAAGAACCCTGATTTTGGTTTGGCAAAACAGGTTTTTAATATCAGACATATCTACTGTCGAGAAAAGTCGAGCTCATCCCACTTCCC
>NW_015115763.1:15763-32980 GCF_001443285.1 Poecilia latipinna
AGCTGGTAGCAACGTCTCCCTCCTCTCAGAAGAGGAAGTAGAGAGAGAGAAGGGGGGGGGAGGTGTTGTGCAACAACACTACGGACAAAGCATTGTCTTATTTTTTTATTGTTCTAATTATGTCACTAATTTGTATTCATTTATGTTCTAAATCAATCTAAGATCTAAATTGGTTTGGCATTCTTTTCTGTCAAAAAAAAGTTTTTGGCTAATTGTATTTTACAGAAAAATTCAAATTTCTAGGAGATGGTTGTACTTTTTTTGCTCACATGTACCCTTGAAACCCCATGTGGCTGCATAGGATTCACAAGTAATCAATAAGCAGTTGTAGGCCTGAGATTATACTCTGTATAATGATGGCAATAAAAGGATTGAGAAGAATAAAGACAGCGGCATGAGAGTAAGAGAAATGAGATAATAACACAGAAGGCAGGATGTGGTGCCGACATCCTTAAACATTAGCAGTCTACAGTCAAAGTCACCTTCATTACAACACAGCGTTCATAATGTCTTTGTTGAATTAGCAAACTCTACTTCATGCATTTAAAGAGATAAAGAGGACATTTTAGAGCAAATACTGGTGCTTGAGTCCTTTATTTGGAATGACTCAATCAAGGATTTTTTTTTTCCTTGTCTTGTCCCAATCACAGTTATTTAAGATCTGACATTTGCCGGTGCTGATCTAATGTTAAACTAAAGTTAACAAAGGACTTACAGTGATATATACTTAAATGTTAAGTAGTTTTCCTTTGCAATAAAAATAACACTGCTTTTTGTGTTATTATCCACAAATGTGTCCTGCTCAACTCACTCACTGTTTTAAGTGTAGGCGCGGCAGTCAGTTTCTGTCCTTATTTTTCTTGATGGCCATAGATTTTTAATTTCCATTACACTGTTCCTCCATGAGCTTACACAGATTAAGAAAGCTACTACTGTGCCCTAACAATGTGCTGTCTGAAATTAAGTTTATTTATGTTTCATGACATGTCTGAGTTGACATATTATACAGGTATTTTCAAAAATACGCGTTGTGTCTACTAGCAACATTTCAATGTTAGCTGAATATAGCTGGTTTTCCCAAAGCAAAGTTTGTGCTTTGAGAAAACTCCATACGCTATACAGCTCAACGTTCTTAACAGTTTAGACATTTGTTTTCATATCCCAGAACAGGAAGAATAAAGACATTGTTTCACAGTGAATGTAAAGGATGAAAAATATCTAGATATTTCCAGAAAACAGATCTGTGGAGCAAAGAACTATTGGCCCGGTCCTACGGTATATCACAGTTTTGTATGGCATGCAAACAAAACTGTATAAGAAACAGGGAGGTTGTGGATGAACTGCTAACTTTGAAAACTAAATTCATTCTAGCAAAGCAGGTATCCATCTTAGTTTTGACTCTGAAAGACCTAAGTACATTGCAGTAAACTATAACTATTTTTTCAGAACATTACTGAAGAAATTTAAACCAATGGGCCTGCAAAAGTGTGCCCATTGGTTGGAACCTAGCATTCTGATGCTAAAATTTTTCACTTTTTCAAAAGTAAAAATCAGACGTTTACTTCATAGCACTTCATTACTATAAAACGCACTCGTCTCTTAGCAACAGATTAACAACAAATATTGTTATTGTTCAAAAAGCATAAGATTTATTCTGCTCTTTTGAAATACTGTACTTCTTATCTTACACTACTTACTATTTAACAATAATTGTGTTAATAGTTTCTAATTCCTTTTTTGGCCTCTATCTAAGCTACGCCCTAAATTGGGTGTTCCCTAGTGTGTCATTTCCTTTGACCTTAGTTGTGTCTAAGTGCTTTTACAAGGCATTTCAATGCTCTCCTATGCATTTCTATGGCAGGCCCCAATAAATATTGGCTTAATACATTTGAATCTGGATGGTGTTCCAAATTGCTGCACATAAGATGAACTTACTATGTTAAAGCAGCAGTTTTGACATAGTAAGAATTTAAAATCAGATGCCAGTTTTGACAAGACAGAAGAGTAAGAGCATATCCTTGAAAAACACAGCTGTTTTCAATTAATTTATATACATAGCAGCATTCACAATAAATGTCGTCTAGAAACACTTTACAGAAAAATGTCAATCCAATCACATTCAAATTAATCCTAGTGATCAAACAGTGCATTAAGCTTTGTTAATTATCCAAATTAGTTCAATAAATTCTCTATCTAATGAAATCCAGCTGATTGCATTAAATCACTGACTTGCTGCATTCGCTCCTCATGGACAGCATGTAGGAACTTGTGGAGTAATCAGATCTCTCATGTATGAAGGAGTTTGATTGAGGGCTTTATATGTGAGAAGAAAATTCTGAATTTAACAAAGCCAATAATGCTAAAAGAGAAGAAATATGATCTCTTTTTAATTTTCATCAGAACTCTTGTTGCAGCTTTATCATTCATTTGAAGGCTTTTGGGCTTCCAAATAGTAAAAAATTACAATTGTCCAGCACTGAAGCAACAAACACATAGACTATTATCTTTGTCTCACCTGGACATAATAATTTTGGTAATAATCCAAAGATAAAAGTAGGCAATATAAAGCTCATGATAATTTAACTTTACAACATAGACATGACAGCGTGTCGCTGCACCTCTGGATTGTAAGTCGGCGCGGATCGCGCGCTGCCGTCACACAAACTGGACGATCTGGAAGATGGTCTCCCAGGCGGCTCCAATGTAAACCTTAACTATAAACGCCATACTGCCGTCTTGGCTCAAAATCCCGCTCAACCCGAACTGTTAAAAGCGCGACAATAACTCAGCCTTCAGTCCTTGACATCACCGCTGTACCACCGACAGAGAGAAAAGGGGATGTATGCTAGGCAGCTGGGCCTAGCTTACAGTCTATAGTTAACTCACACTTTGTGAATAATGTCGGAGTTGCTACCTGTAACTAGTCAGACTCCTTCGCTGGGCTGGCAGTTTTGGCGGGTCTGAATCGCTGCCAACAAAAATGTCCGGTTCATCTCCAAGACTAGGAACAAAATATGCGTCCAGTTTTTGGCTTTTCTTTTGCCCTCTTTTTTCCATCTTTTTCATTTTGCCGCTCCATGGAGCTCCACTCACGTTAACTTAGTCTGTAAAAATGCTCTAGCTAGTTTGCCATCTGTTGCCAAGTGACTGATGATGACGTTGGTGGACAGCTGGTGACAAGTTTTACCCAGAATACACTTGGAGACAGTATGGATGATCCTCTTGTGTCATAAGTTAAATGTAAGCGTGTAAATAAAGCCAGTCATGTAGCATAACATTTTATTCAATATTTTACTCCCACTATGTCACTAAAATGAGTCGGTCTTGTAAAGTTTATAGCAACCATGAGTCAACAATGACTGGGGCAGCCTACTATATAATTTACTGGGATACCACTTGATACAATAGTCTATATACCAAACTCAACAGTGTGATAAAGGTTTGGGTCCCTGAACTCACATTCTGCCTCCCATCTGCATGGGGGCCCTTTGGTCCTTGTCAGGATCCTATCAGAGTCTGTTTTGTTTTGTTTTCATTCTTTCACATTGTGTGTGAATGGGTGGATCACTGAATGTAGTGTGAAGCACTTTGGGATTCTCTGGATTTGATTAAGTGCTACAGGTCATTTAATATTTTTAATTTCTTCAGGACCTCAGAAGTGAAGGTGTCAAATTCAAGCAATAATTGTAAGAGCAAATCGAAGATAATTTAGCAGCTCTGCATCTTCTCAAAATACTGACTTGGACTTGATTAAGCAAATGTGTGAAGGTCCATTCCATAGCTATTAGTGTGATGAATTACACAAGGGGTCCTAAGCTTGTTAGAAGATTGCCCACACTAATAAAAGAAAAGGGGGGACTAACCAATATGAGCACAACAAAAAGTCAGTCAAAAAGACATAAAGTCATAAAATGTACCAATAAATCTGGTCTGTTATGGGAAAGAGCAAGTCCCCCAACTTGCTCCATGCTGGATTTTTTTTTTCAACTTCTCCTCTTAGTGGCACTGCACTGGGACCAATCAGTGTATCTCTGCTGAGGTGCAGGAATGTGTATATTGTGTGTACGTGTGCATGTGTGTTTGCGCGTATATAGACAACGGTCCAATACGCTGTAGAGATGTTCAAAGTGTTAAAAGTAAGTCTGTTGTAAATCAAAACCTGTTTAGTAAAATGAGTCATGCAGTACACACATGGAAGGTACCCATCGATTTGAGTATTAAACATACTCATGTAGATGTTACATACTGTGTTTTTATATATCCATCCATTGCCCCATCCAGATAACATGGTTATCCCTGTAGGGTCATGAGGGAGGCTGGTGCCTATCTCCAGTGGTTAATGGACGAGAGGCGAGGAGCAAATCTGCCTCAAATAAAGAATTAACCATTTACAAGTCAACATTACCTTCATTTGACAGTAATTTAAACAAAAGTGAACCTGTAAAACTGCAGTATTACATAATGTGTTCAAAAATTGGGGTGCACCTAGTTTTTATGGTCGTGTACCTGAGAAAAACATTAGGCAAACTGGTGCAAAACTTTGCATCTTGAGCCTGAAATCCAATACCAAGCCTTACAGAAAAGGGACTTCAGGTCACAGGTTATGAATATGATACACATAGCAGTGCTTTTCTACACCATTTAATATTTGCCGTGTGTTGTCAGTGGTGATTACAAGTCAAATGTAAAACAGACGTGCAGTGTTGAACAAAAATATTGACAGCAGTTTCTGTTGGACAGATCAGAGTCATTGCATTATCTCATTTCTATTCTTCACAGCCCAACACTATACATACATTGAGAATGAAGGATATTTGCTCGCTATGTTACTTAAATAAAGTATCTTTATTCCAAGTGGGTGGTTCCCTTCACTTATACTTACTTACAATCTTGTGCAACCATAAGCGTCATATTTAACAATAAATACTACCACACTTCTTGGGCATTCAGAGCAGAACAATACAGTAAATGATGGCTAACAATATCCTGTAGGTGATACAGTAATTTTCTCAGCCTTGACGCTGAATGTAAAATATCCATCAAAGTTAACGAACTAAGAGTTGCCATCTGGGCTTATTGTCTCCTGTCAAAGCCATACACGCTTCAACTACCAATGGCAGGCTGTTGCTCACGCCCCTTATGTCTTCTTTTCTTCTCGCTATCTCTCCATTTATTTCTTTAGTGACACAGTCTCTTTTACTCTCCCTTTTGTTGCTTTGTCTCATCCTTTTTTCCTTGCCTATACCAGGCATTGAAGAGGAATGATTACTAAATGATTGCTGGCTGGAAGATTGAATAGAACAATTGACATTTTCCTGTCAGTAACATACAGTGGAAGGAGAAATCTGCATTGGCCTTCCCCCAAAGCATATTGCTCTATTGTTTCCAGCTGTTGTGAGGGACTCCTGATTGTTGACTCCAGGATTTTCTGGATGCACAAGTGTGAGCTGAATGTATTTTTTATGCATCTGAATTACTTTGAAATACTTTATTTTAATTCCAGAAGAGATTGTGGTCAGTGTTGAGTCTAACTACTTTATACATGACCTGAGTTTTACCTTTGCTGTTAGGGCAAATTTTAGAAAAGAACAGCAGCAGGGTGGAATCAAGAGTTGAATCTCAAAATCTAGTACAAACACCAGACATGTCTTCCAGTATCAGCAGTATCCAAAAGGCAACAGAAAAGTTTTGCAGAATAAGCTTCATCGGAAATTCTAATGAGCTAATTAAAATCCTCAAAGTCTCTGTGATTAGGTCTATAATCCACAGCATTTTTTTTACAGATTCACAGAAATACCCACTTTGAATTCTAACATTTCCTTCTCTGTAGCCAACCAGTACAAGAGAAAAATATAAATAAAATGCCATTTAAAATAAGCTGCAATCTTTTTAACCATCTCTATTTTAATGAAAAGAAAAGAAAAAATCCAAATTATTTATTCAAAGCAAATAAAAAAAAACTCTTGTTAATCAAACCATCACACATCTTTGCTAATTCATCAGTTTTTCTGATATAAAACATTGCATTTACTTCAGTGCAGTTTAATTTGTCTTACATTAATTACTATTTAATTTGAGAGTATGTCTATGACACCTTTCTTCTGTCTATGTTCCTTTTTTTTTTTTTGTCTCTTGGTTCTTCAGGCATATTTTTCTTATCTGATAATGTTATCCAATGTGTCGCCAAACCTCCAGGAGTGCAAACACACCTACACCCGGAGGGAATTTTGATACCTTGTTATCATAGCATATGCAGAGCAGCTATAGCATCTTCTCCACATGACATCTCTTACCTGCGAAGAGATTGCTGGGACAGAGAGAAAGCGGAGAAAGCAGGTAGCAGTGATATGGTTTTCACACTCCAAGTAACAAGGTAGACTTTTAGCCTTCATGCTGTGGCCTGAGGGCATTACACTGCTTGTTTTTTCTTTCCCCTTGAATTTTTGTTTTACAGTCTCTTTACTTAGTTTTTCAGGCACATGTGAAAATTGTTGCAGGTGCTCGCAATTAAAAAAAAAAAAGCACATATCTGAAACCCGTTAGATCAATATAGTATACATCATGACCCGCTTAATTAAAGCAACACACAAGGAAACCAGAGATGGTACGACCACCTGCCCTAATTGTGTGATGATGCCCCTCTTGCTGCCAAAAGAGCCCTGGAGGCTTGGACTCCATCAGCGATCCCTAGAGGTGTGCAGTGGTATCTGGTACCAAGAGCTTAGTTGCACATCTTTTAATTCCTGAAACATAATGTCTCCATGAATCAGAAATTTTTTTGTCCATTATTTACCACTGTTATTGGACTGGGTAGTGCCAAAAGAAAACCTCAAACCAACTCTCAAGCAACACGAGCCTGTTGAAGGAGGCTGCAACCATCAGGTAATACAGCTTCCATTGCACAAAGCAACAATCTACCTGCACTGGCCTGCCTTCTTACTCCAGTTTATCCTGGTACTAGATATTTGCCAAGTAAAGGACACATATACCCTAACATATTAAAGGAACGTGATGCCACAAATTAAGCCACCTTCTTCCATGATTGTCCGGTTCTGGAACAGCGGTCTACTTCTGATCTATGCAGCAGAGAATATATCAGATTAAAATGCCCTTTGTCTGCCAACACCTTTTTGCTAGAACTATTTTCTTTAGAAATTTGCCAAAACTCTGTTTAAAGTACAGTTTTGTACAGTTTTTACAATGCAATAAATCTACACCTGCTGTATTGCTTTAAGTCTCAATTTTACTCTTTAATGTCCATGGTTATTTTTGATGTGTAACTGTGTGCTTTATTTTCCAATCAAATTTTAGTCTAAAATTGATTTGTAAACATCTCTGACTGGGAGAGAAGCCTTGTAGGAAACTGCACCATGCCACTGTCGCTCAGTCAGTGAAAACATAACAGGACTAAGAATTGCTCTTGTGTGTGTAAATAGACTTGAATATTTTCTTTTGGATGTTGCTCAATGTTTTCTTCTTTCACTCTCTGTTGTCTCATTTTTAGGGGTGACAAAGTGTTAGCAGCGTTTGCATATTTTTGAAGATGGAAGCGCCCAAGTCTTTGTAGTTAACCACAATTGCAGTGCACAACATGTTTGCCATCTGGCCACAAATAAGGAGAAAAGGGAATTTCCATGTATTGTGTTTCTTCAGAGAGTCTGTGTGAGTTAAAAACTCATACCACTTGTCTGTGCAATAGTAGAACCCAACCTAGGAGGATGCAGCTGCTCCACATAAAAAAAAGCATTTTTACTTTGCTATTGGCGATGACGTCATTTTGATGTTTGCATCAACATGTGTTTGTGTCTCTCTTGCAAGAATTAAATAACTGAACTCTGTTTCCATTTATTTGATTTCTCACATTGGCCATTGATAAAGAAAATCTAGAACAAAATTAATTGTATTTTGCAGCGATCTGTAAAGAGCCCTTTTTTGTTATTTTCACATAATTTAGCAACAAAATGCATTATATTTGCATAAATAATCAAACCAATTTGTGTTTTAATTTCTGGTGATTAGTATGATGGAAAAGGATGTAGCATGTATTATATAAATAAAACATAAAATCTGGCAAGAGGGCACCGGCATTGATATGTGTTACCAAAAGCAACAATGACTGCTCAGCACAATGAAGTAGAGCTTTATTGTCACCTGCTATCGAACGTAAATAATGCGTTCTGTAAAGGAAATACACCAATTCAATTTGTGTAGAGCAAAATCAAGACATGGAGAACTTAAAAAAAAACAAAACCTTCCTGAATCTTGCAGCTGGGCGCCGTTTAAGAAGTGAAAATAAACATTCAGTGTGCAGTTGAATTTTTGTGAAACGCCATGTGGCTTTGTATTTGGTAGATTTTGTCTTCAATCCTTACTTTTATGGTCTTTTTCAATCCTTACTTTTATGGTCTTTTCCACTTAATGTCCAGAGTGACATTTTGTAGATAAAATAGTTGATACTCCACCACTTGGAACAAGGGAAACAAATTTTCCAACATGGGTATCTTTAGGGTATTGTGCAGCGAGAGTGCTTAGCATTTTCCAAAAATTCACCCGTACACTGATCAGAGAAACATTACCATGTTTTCTCTGTCCTGTACTATGTGATGAATTGCAAGCAGAACCCAGCTGTGATATTGACATAGTTGCTCCACCTGATAATTTTTTTAACTCTCCAGCTCCCCCTCAGAAATGGTCGGTAGGTAGGCAGGCAGGTTGGTTGTTATAACCCTCCCCTTGTTCGGACTGTTAAGTTGATCCTGTTACTCTTTCATACCTCATGTATTTCATTCTCAGTATTTGTAAAAAAAATATCCACTTTTTAGTGTTTTACCACCAATTCAGCATTCCTCTGAAGAGTATAAAGGTCTGCTTTATATAAAAAGTCTTGCAAGATGATAGTCTTCCCTCAACTGAAAAAACAATAGAAAAAGGCAATGAGAAGGGCAAAGTGACGGGAACAGAGAACGCTGAATGGTGGGATTACTATAGCACACCCTGTTAGTGCAATGTTTGATTTGGTTTGGTTCTGGCCACTTAAGCCTCATGTTAGTCCTTTTGTTTCCCTAAAGCAATGCTATAATCCCCCCTAATGCAGTGGAGAGGGGTGAAAAATTAGAGAAACACCCCAAAGAGGATATGGATATAGGAAGAGGCATGGTTGTAGTTAATCGGAGAGAAGGATAAAATGCAATGATTAGAGAGAAAAAAAGGGCTTTCACAGTCGAGGAAAGAACGCAGGTTGCTATAGCTTCTACTCCAGTTGTCAGGGTTTTTCTCTTAAAACTTCTTTCACAGTCTCTGCCATTTTGTCTTTTTCTACTGTCGCCTTTCATGTTTGTTCCCACTATTTCTCCTTGTCTACAAACTACAAAAGCTGTTTGAAACAATCTTGTCTGTGCTTCCACACTTGTTCACCTCCTATAGTTTTCCATCTCAAAGGAGTTATTTAGCTAAATTCAAACTTGTATCCTAGCTGGAAACAATTAGTGGTTCTTTTAACTCTGTGGGGCCTCAAAACACAAATTTCCCCCCTCCAGCAGATATATTTGAATACGTCTTCTTACACCAATTCAGTAACATTACGTCTAAAATTGTGTTTGTGTCCACTGGCGTGTGCCATCAACTCACGTCTTTTCCAGAATTCGAATAATAGCATGCAGCATGAGCCACTCTTGCCAAATAGAGTTAGACCATAGTGAGAAGAAACAAAGTCAAAGACAAAAAGAGATAGAGGTGGCAGAACTGGATACCACATGAAAATTAAGCTGTATTAAATCATAATCCGGTTAGCGATGGCTGGCTGTAATCTCACTAATAACATATTCAACTCCTAATCTACAAATCAAATAAAGAGAGCAGAATTTTCTATGTTGGAGTTTCAGAGGCTTGTAGAAAGCATATAAGGATTATGGCTTCTTTTTGCAAGTGTCAAATGTAAGATGAACTCACAATCTGAAAAAAAAAAAATAAATCACACACACACATTGGAATATTTATTCCCAGCAATTGTGGGGAATAAACAAACTGTAAGCAATGTAATCACTGAAGAAAGTCAAGGTTTTCTTTGTGAAGGATTTGGGGAAAATGGAAACCCTGATTTTTAGAAGAAAATCAGTTCTTTAAATGACTGATGCAACATTATATATATAACAACATATAATATATAAATTATATATGAAAATAATAATAATAATTATATAAATTATAATTATATTATTTAAACAACATATACATATATGTATTTTATTTAGAACATATATATTTGTATTGTATTCAGGGGCATTTTTTACCTGAATACAATGACTTCCACTCTAAACATCTTTGCTAGCTTTAAGGACCTCCTATTTTTTTTCCCTTTCCATCTCCTTGCCTGACTGTTTCTCCTAATCTAATATATGCAGTGTCTTGCGAGGATAAATAGCCATTGAACTTTCTCACATTTTGTCATTACCATCATAAACTCCAGTGAATTTTCTTGAGATATAATAATACATTTTATTTATAATACCCTTTATACATCAAATTGAGATCTCAAAGGGCATATTTTCACACTGATGACGGTAAGATGCTACATTGTACCCACAGCTGCCTTGGGGCGGTCTCACAGAAGAGAGGCTGTCATTTTAAGCCATTGGCCTTTCTGACCAACACATTCAGGCAGGGACACACACGACAATGGTAGACAAACCGAGAATTGAACCAGCGACTCACCGATTGTAGGGCAAACTCTGTCGTGCCCAACCCATCATGTGATCAACCAAAAAAGTAGTGCATATATGTGGATATATTCAACCCACTTTATTCTGGCATCCCTAAAGATAATAATTTTTTTCACCCAGTTTTTCCTCGTACTCCACAGTGTTTTGCAAGTTCCTGTTTATCGACTTCATCACAGGCAAATACCAGAGCTGATGGCAGGACGCAGTCTTTCAAGAAAACCTAACGGGTTCTGCTTAAGACTTCAAACTGTTTGATTTGGCTCAAATCATACTTGTGTGTTAGAAAGATTCAGTCAAACTGCAGACCCAAATCTGCAAATCCAACTGAGAGGCTGTTGCAAGATTTTAAAAATATCAATTTTTAAACAGACTCTGACTGCTGTACTTAATCTATTTTGTGAATAATAGGCAATACTACTGGAGGCATACTAATACTGCTGTGATTGCAGAAAAGAATGGTTGCGCTAAGTATTGGCCGTGGGGGGCTAAAACCATATGCACTCCAATTTTCCACCACATTTTATTTATAAAAATATGTTCTAAAAAGTTTGTATTTTTCTTCCATTTAGCAGTTGCACTTGGTTTGTGGTTGTTCCATAAGAAAATGTTGCCAAGTTCAAAATATTTTCCCAAGCAAAAAGTGCAAAGAAATGGCTATATAGTATATCAGTCTTCTGACACAAACAAAGTCTCCATGTTACACAAAAGCAGTGATACAACTTGGCATGCACAAGCAGTCCCACTCCTCCTCCATTGGCAGATGTGCAGGCATATACACGCATAATTGGCCTTTTTGGAACAAAAGTGGTCCAAATGTGAGTCGCACACATCACTTGGTTGGCTGTGGGTATCAGGAAATCCAATATGGATTTGTTAAATGAACGTGAACAGAGATGGAGAGAGCGGCCGAGTGTGGTGTAGAGGGGAGGGGGGCAAGCGAAGGATGCGGGCAGGAAAGCAGGCAGGTTGTTGATTACTCTAGTGTTTAACATTAGGAAATGCCACACTGAAAATGGTGCTCATATCCCCCTGTCAATTGCCTTGTTAGCCATGGCTAGATAGAATGAAAGAAAGCGAATGGGGGAAAAAAAAAAACATTGTTTGAAGGTTTGGTTTAGATTACCACTTGTCAAAGCAGAACTCTGAAAAAATATCACATAAAAAATACCTTTAAGTTCACAGAAATTCTCATGTGTCAGCAAAGCAGTTGCATTTTATTATACAATATTTTGGAAAATGTAGCTTTTTGTTACGTCACAGCTACAACTCCAAATGCACTATTTTGAACTTTATAAGTAAACTCAATTATGTATAATTGTGAAGCAAAAGAAAAGCAATACATGTTTTGTAACGTTAAAAAAAATCTGAAAGGTGTGCTAATTTGTTTTCCCTTACAAAGTCTTTTCAGGAGCCAGTCAGATTGGATGGAGCAGATCTGTGAACATTAATTTGAAAACCTTGTTACAGGTTCTTGATTAGATTTAGGTTTAAATTTTATTGACACATGTACTGTATATGCTTGAATCTAAACTGCTAAATTATACTTTTGGCTTTTTAGACTCATTGTCCTCCTGGAAAGTGCATCTGATTACCACAACAACCTGTTACTGCAAACTTTTTTCCTAGTACTTCCTTGTATGCAATTCCTCCCCCCATATATTTTTATGAATGAGAAACTACTTCATTGTCAATGCTGAAGAAAATTATTCTTAAAAACAAGTATCATTTCCCTACAATCTCAGTTATACACTACTTTCTGATGGTCTTTTACAAGAAATCCCTATAAAATACATTGAAGTTTGCCACTTAAATATGACAAAATGCAAGGTGCTACAAGTAAAACTAAATGCACAGACCCTCCACCCCACACACACACACGCAAACAGCTTAGCCCCTTCTGTGCATCCATTACTCTGTCACTGTCTCTCCATTGCATTCCCACAAATATCTGAACAAGAATTCCCACACTTCATTGTGATGTGACACCTGTTGGTGAGAAGAGGTGAATTGAGTCTCAGAGTATTGCACAATGAGGACAGAGAAAAGAGATACCCACTGATTGCAAGCAGAAAGGGAAACGTCTGAACATCTGTGGTCATGATGAGGTCACCAAATACCTGCCAAAGCAAATCTAGCAAAGGCACAGGACCAGAGGTAATGCAGCACTTCAGCTTTAATGGGTGTGTAAAAAAAGTAGCTTAAGGTAGCTTGGAAAAGCAAATTTACCATGAAAGAAAGAGCAAAAATCTGACAGTGTGATTTCACTTGATGAAAATTTGCCCAGTAGGCATGGCTGTGGATACGAAATTTAACATATCAGTGGATCAACTTAATGATGAAAACAGAATGAGTTCTAACAAAAGTGTACCTGAAACCGCAGGTCATGTTTCATAACACATCTGAAGTTTTTTTTTTTTTTTTTCTGAAATGAATCTAAAGTAAGCAACTACACTGCTGTGTTATATCCACATTAAACCAATAACACCCACTCAGTGATGATTTAGATAAAAACCGATTGACGTTTCCCAATTCACCATGTGTAGGACACGAGGGACAGTTAACAGCTGCTCCAACCTAACAATAATATGCAGTATTTTACATGATCATTTATTTCTGATTTACAGACATACCTTGCTTTTTTTTTTTTTTTTTACCGCCGTTACACTTCATCAAAGGCCTCTTGAGACACATATTCATAAAAACCCAAGCAGAACGGACTATAACAATGATAACACAGTAGACACAGTCTGCCCAAAGGACCATCCTTTTGTGACAAGCCTTAGCTCCTAATTACCCTCTGGAGATAAAGTCAGAGTCTGGAGCAGCACTAATAAATAAGGCCCTGGCATTACTGGCTATAAGATGCTTTTGCCCCAATAAGTAATGATGTTTCTATCAGGACAGGACCTCTGAACCTCCTGGGGACCAGTAATCAGTTGCCTCATCTAGTTCCAGGATAAGTAGGACATTGCCACTTTATCTCTCCAACAAACGTGATACAAATGATTACAGCAAGATGGTTTTTCCTTTGAATTTTCTTTTTATCAACTCTGATGATTATACTGGGAATTGTCCATAGAGAATTCTGTCAGGCTTTCAATTTCTACTCGAGCGCAAAATGACTCTACATATTACCCAAGAGAGCTGTGTGTCCCTTTGATGGAGATCTGGCTTATGCAACATGGCATTATCAGTATTAAGCATTTCTCCAGAATTCCCAGTTTGACATCTAATAAAAAATGTAAATTATATTGAAAACACCAGATTTATATATATATATATATATATATATATATATATATATATATATTTTTTTTTTTTTTTTTTTTTTTCCATCAAGAGCCTTCACGTGCTGCATCATTTTTGTCCAGTTCAATCATTACAGTCATCCAGTGGTCAGTGGGTGGGTTACACCTGGGACAGGTCTCCAGTCCATCATAGGTTTACACAGGAGAAAACTACCATTTACACACATGCACAAACTCAGAGAGACCAGTTTCCCCACAGTACATTTGAAACAAAATGTACCAACGTTTACGTTGACCAAATAATAATAAAAAGACATGCATGTTTGTTTGTTTGTTTTTTACTGTTTGCAGTTAAATGAGACCAAACTTTTCTTGCTTTAGGTCACTTAGAATGACCAAAATTATATATTTTTGCCAAATACCAGAAAACGTACGGAGCATATCTACTGCCAGTGTCTGTACCACGAACATCATTAAGCTTGAATCTAAGGAATCTGTGATCATTATGAACTGCAGGATCCTGGGTCTAAGATATATGGCACAAACTGGATTTAGTAGGTATCACAGCCAGGAGCAGCAGCATAGATCCGTCTTACAGAGTGAACACATACAGGTTACAGAGATTACATTTGTGTGAATCTACGTCCTTCAATTGTCACTTTGCTGCTGGTACATTTGAATTTCCCCAATAACGGTTATATCCTTTCTATTCTATTCCATTCAGTTCTATATGTATTTATGCTTTGCAGAAATCTGATTGCATGGAAGTTTTTTTTTATTTTTTTTTCTATACCATGCCCATGTATTTGAATCTTTGTATGTGTTTAACTCCATTTCTAAAAAAAAATGTTTTCTTGTATTACAAGTTGTTAATTTTATCATTTCATCCAATAAATGATGCAAAATCATTTAACATCAGAAGTCATTTAACAAATTATTACTTGGTAATTAATTCACTTTTGACCCAGTTTAAAACTACTCCTCTGATGGCATAAGACTCCTGTTTTCTTTTTAGTTATTATGGCTGACACATCATTATCTATTATAATAAATGCAGATAAAGTTAAATATGTTTAAGCTGCAGCAGAATATCCACTCTGTCCACACTTAGGCAGGTGATGGTACAATGACCTGGCCAAATTTTACTTGCTTGCAGTTGTTCCCTCTTGTTTCTATGGAAACGGATATGCAAATGAATTCATAAGCACAAACTCCAATATTGCCAGATAATCAGGCGATACAGCCACTTCCAATGAAGTAAACACAGTCCAGTAATTATGAATGTGGTTTGCTGGTGATGTGACACCTGTGTCCCATCCCATGTGTCTCTTTGAATTGGACAGCTGTGCTAACAGTGAAAATCATGGCAAAGTTCACAGACACACGCACTCTGAAAAGTCTGACAATAATCACATGCACAAACAGAATGTACTAAACATCAGGAAATTTATCAACAAAATTCTAAGTTTTATAGTTAGCTACAGCTATCTGGTTATTTTGTTGTCTTGTTTTAATCCATCCATCCGTTTTCTAACACCCTTGTCCCTAATGGGATCTGGAGGGGTGCTGGTGCCTATCTCCAGCGAACGTTTTGGGTGAGAGGTCGGGTACAGGGTTAGGGTCAGGGTGTCTTGTTTTAATACATTTGTCAAATGTATTAATTTGTCTATGCTAATTATTTAAACAATTCAGAACCACTTGGCTTTACTGACAAAAACCTTTCAATACAAACCTTGCTCTTCAAATATACACATCCATACTAGAGTGTGACATTATTAGATCATTCTATGTGTTATTTCAAGTTTTATTTGTTACATATTTCTGGCATTGCTGTGTGAACTATTCACAACATGTTCTGAAAAAAATAAAAATAAAAATCTAAACTACTTAAGACGAAGTAACACACTCCAAATTCCATATGGGATAAATCTGGTTTGGTAATGTTCATAACTTTATTGTGAATACTCCATCATTTTATCGGTTTTGTTATTATATTTTACCGATTTACCTTTGATACTAGCTCAGTGAGTTTGTTGGTTAAACGGTAAAGTTGAATTTGTTTTGTTAATAAACTCTTGTGTATTTGACAGTAGTTAATTCATAGACATGTAGTATATCACTTTTCATATAATGCCAATATTGGACTAACACCTTCATCTATCATTTTAAAACCTATGCCTTATCAGTCAGGTGTCTATATTTGAGACTGAACTTTTTGGCTATTTCTTCAATAATAAAGTGGTGCCCCAATTTGATAATTTGGATTAAAATTACAAATTTTACTAATAAGTATGGACTTAATATAATTGTTCATAGCCTTTGTTGTTCTACCGCACAACAAAGAGATATAAGGCCATCCACAAGTCTGATACATCCACGAGAACAATTTCCAGATGGCTGAATGTGCTGTCTATGTACTTCATCTCTATAGATCAATAAACTGGAAGAAAAAAAAAGATGGGTTCTGTTTTCAAGAGATTTACATTTTTCTGTGCAGATTTGTGCATCAACCAATTAAAAGGTGTTAAAAATAAAAACTTTTTTTTTTTTTTGCATGATCAGGAAAGACCATTATGTAAAAACAATATCTCCAGGAGAAAGAGAGAAATTTATTCTTCAGCAAGTTTAAAACTAGTACTGGGATTAATTTAAAGCTTCTATTTTAAGGCACTAGGTTTGGCTAAATTGATAAACAGAAAGTAATGGTTATATTACTTTATGCATGTTGAAACAAATATTTAAAACATGATCGACTTCTGTCTTCTTTTGTCACAGCTACAGAATGAAAATCCAGTATCAAATGTCAGGTTCAGTTAGTGAATATAGCATCATTGGAGCATGAAATGATTCAATATGTGCACTGCCTTCCTTTTGTTTCTTGTCTCCTCCATTTTTCATGCTTATGTGACTCTCAATATAGAAAATTTGCATAACTTGAAACCTGCTGCCACAGGCACCCATCAGCCCTTCACATGGAATTCCCTAATACTTATAATGTGAGCCAACATGCCCAGCTGATGGGAACACTGTAGAGTTTGGTTATTAGGGATATGGGACAAGATAAGCGCACAACAACTGGGCAAGTGACTCATCATTTAACAGAAGTAAAAGACTAAGATTAAGTGTCGTAAATATAGTGACTGAGCAGTTCGTGATGAGTGATGAAAAAAAGACAGCACGGATTATATTTAAAACGCTGATTGAATTATCTGACTTTCAGTTCCACCCGCTATCCTGACTGGCTTCCATTA